>NW_005187575.1:135574-161232 GCF_000239375.1 Pundamilia nyererei | reverse complement strand
CCGGGCCGCGAGAGTTGAGGCTCAGGTGTGAAATGTATGGTTTTCAGGGTTTTTATCGGTTTTCAGCGTTATTTTGTTATCATTTTTATCGTTAACTCTGTTTTCCTGGGTTCACGTGTGTTATGAATAAATCTGCTTTTTTCCAGTACCGGTACTAGTTTTATTTTGTCGTATTTATCCGCGACACCTTAACCCTTTAAGACCTACCATAGAACCAAGTCTGCCAGAGCTTATATTATATTTTTACATGCTGTGGAGCCATTTTTGGGAGCATTTCAAGTTGATATACATCAATACAACCGTAATAGCCCAAATTTTAATAATATGTCTGCATTAAGTGCATAGTAATTACATAAATTGCAAAAAAGTGCAATAAACTACAAAAAAATGTAAAATCGTTTTTGTTTTTTTAACATATATTTCTAGTTAGAGAAATTTAAGAGGCTTATCCCTCAAAACTGTAAGTACAAAAAAGTTGCACAAAATAGTTTCCCACCACAGGAAATTTATTTTAAGTGTCTTCATAGTTTTATTTTTGAAATACACCAATTTTTATACACTGCAGGAAAAACGAAAATAAATATAATAATGCAAATTTGCAAAAAAAGCAGCATATGCATCAAAATAAACAGTTTCCAGCAGTGCAATATGAGTCCTAAGCATCCCAGAAACGACACAGAAAGTCATAAAGTCAAACATAACTTTTAAAAACACAAGTATAGGCTCATAAGGCCTTGATAGTAAAAAACTACATTTCCGCAAAATGACGTCACTTCCGGTTTCGGGCAGGACATGGAGGACATGATAGTTCGGGCTGATGGACTTACGAAGTGTTACAAACAGCTGATCGGATGGCAAAGGGTGTTTCTGGAATACTATGTTTTTGTTGCTGCAAGCTTTGCAGTTTTTTGCAAAGCTATATGTGGAAGGAAACTGTGACCTAGGACAAGCTGATGGCATCAGATGTAAGTACAACAAATCCGGTTTCATATGCAAAAAAAATTATTGCGCTAGCTTATGTGGTTGCAGTGCTACCGGGACCGGCTTTGAAGGGTTAAAGGCCGGTCCGTGAAAATATTGTTGGGCTTTAACCGGTCCGTGGCGCAAAAAAGGTTGGGGACCGTTGCTCTAGTGCACCTGTTGTTCATTTCACTAACACTGATTAACAACCCCTCTGATACTTTTCTGACCACACCCTACAAGTTTTATTGACTCAATACACTTTGATTCAATAGTTCCCTTGTTGTATTTAGCAGTGTATATAAATAATGTCTTTGTATTTTCAGTGTGTATAGTTAAATAACAAAACACAGGTAGGCTGAAGCTACAAATCCTTCCATTTCAACAGGTGTATTAATTACTAGAGAAAGAAGATGAGGTTTTGCATTAGTGCCACTAAAATTAGGTTAATTTTCACAGCAATGAAGTTGACAGACACAACCATGAACATTCTTTAATTTATCATTTTTTTATGCCATCTCAGTTCAATCAGAAATCTAATAATCATACATCTGAAAAACAGTGAATCACGACAACAGGTTTAATAATAATAATAAAAAAGTCGGTTTAGCATCACACTCCTGCTGCTGACAGCAGCCGTCTGTTCTTCGATCAAATTCACTTCTGCAATACACAGACTTTGGTCCACTCCTGGACAGATGTTTGAGTACAGACTGCAATATGGTAGAATCCTGCTAAATTCATGAAGAATACATTGAGTTGGAAAAAAACAAAACTTTATCACAAATGAAGGCACAGCCAAAGCAGAGGAGTTATGTGGGCTCCAGTGCTTATGGAGGTTCTCTCTTTTTTGGAATACACAAGAGGAAGAATTCTTGTTGATGGGAAAACAAATGTAATAAATATTGTTCCAAACAATATTTATTGTTTCAGGAAATTACTAAGTGCCATTGCTGTTTCACTGGAAAAAGGCCAGAGAGGAGCGCGCATCGACATTTTCAGTTTTAAACTCAATCTCCAGAACTACAAACGCTGCCTCCAACCCGTTTCACGTGGCTTGATAGCTGCAGGCTCACATTTCAAGTAGCAGAACTACTGACTTCTTGTGCTTTATTAGACATGTTAGTATTTATTATAATCACAGTGCTGCACCCTGTCCAGGCCTAGAAATGACACATTTAACAGCATTAATAATAATAATACAGCACACCAACAGTTGAACTTTGATCCCTCACATCATAAAGGGCGTTTATTACTCCAGGCACACACTTCAAGTAATTTCAGGTATGAAGGAGGATTTGATACTACGCAATCATAAAGAAACTACACGTCATCAAGTAGTTCTACAATTATAGGAACCATTAAAAAAGTTTTAAATTGTTGCGAATCTGGCAGAATTTGGGAAGCAGTGCACACAAACACATGCAGAAACACGCACACCAACAACAAACAGCGTGACTAACATCATTTGTTCCCATAAAACAAACCAACATGTATTTTACATCCCACTTCTGCCGAACATTCACAAAAAACTTTTTATGGTTCTTGCATATAGAATTCCACATTTCACGTCAAGAAATGTGGATAGGCTTTGTGTGAAATTACAAAAATATACAAACATGACCTCAAATACATGTTCTGGTAAAAAAAAACAAAACTGAAAACAAATCAGAAAGAATGAATTCATATTCTATATGCTTTGGATAAATCGAGGTATTCAAGTCTCGGGACGATGGTACAAACATGCTGGTTCTGTAAACGGACAGCTGCTTACAAGGGGCCAGAGTTCCATCAGACAGGAGTTACGGTGGTCTTGAGTCTCTAACCTTTGTCTAATCATTTGTTGGACTAACTCCAGGATTTTCTAAGGCAACCAAGACATCCAAGTCTTAGTTCTGGACTACTGAAATGGGATGTGGGTAAACAGTGTAGACATGCTTCAAGTGAACTCTCTGGAAACATGCCAGACTACTTTGGCCGAGCAAACATGGCAAATAAATGAACTTGTGTCCATTTGGAAGAGCACAGACGGTACTGACTGAGAATCATTGGACACGCAAAGACATCTAACACCAGGACATGACTTCAAACACTTAAATGATGATGGCCAAGAATTCTGGGATTCCAAAAAGTTTCATCGATAATGAAAATATTCAACTATACACAATATTACTCATGTTAATCACACACTGTCAACGACAGCAACCTGAATTTAAAAGAACGGGCACTTAAAAGAAGCTCGACACAAAGTTCTAAGCAGCGACCCCATCCGTTTTAAATACATTACGTTACTCTCTTGTGGTCCATGATGGCTTTGGAGCGATACTGCCATCAGATGGGGGCAGAGGTGAATCTATAAGCAACTGTGAGAACTGTCCACAGTTCCTGTAATGGACTACACTGAGCTACTTGTGCTTAAACATGCAAAGCTCATGGAAACACAGCTAACAGGAGTTCAGCTAAAACATTCGCTCAGTGAGGCACTTTAGCAGGACTCCAACAGATCCTGACAGATAAACCTGGATATGTGCAATCACACTCACCGGAAAACTACACAAAATGAAACCAAACCAAGTTACCATCATAGCAGCTCAGCAGGATACGAAATAGTCTGTCGTTTTTTTGTTAGCTCTGCAACAAACTGACAACATGTCCAGGGTGTGCTCTGCCTCTAGCCCTATGGCAACTAGGCTCCAGTCCCTCCACAGTAAGTGGAGAAAATGGATGTATAACTGTGAGGTGTTCTGCTAGAGGTGTGCGTGTTTGTGTTTTTCTTCACGCATCACACAAGCTTTCCAGTCTTTTGTCAGTTGGTTGCTGGCATCAAATTCAAAACATTAAAATTTTTAAATTTAAAGTCTTCTCTGGACAAGATTAAAGTTCATATTAAAACTGTGGAAAAAAAACTGAACTACTGTTTATATTTATCAGCATCTCTTCAAGCAGCTCATCAGAAAAGGATGCTGGGAGTGTTTGTGCAGTTTTGTGTATCTGACGCAGCAGAGCACAACGACTACTTACTACAATTAGTATTCAGTGCATTTACTGACTGGGATTTTAAACTGGAACATAAAAGTAGTGCTAAATGTGTGAAGGTTATGGATGATATTGGGCTCTTTTAAATACGCTGAGCAGGTTATATTGTCCCAGTGTAGGAACACTGGAGTAAAGTTAAGGATTTACTGAGCTCCATCCAATTTCACTGCCAGCTGGAGACTCCCTCTCTGCCCTCATCAGAGTTCGCAGCTCTACTTTAACGGACTTATATTTAGACATCTACATTAGCAGCTAGAAGGTGACTATTCAAACAGAGGTCCTGTTAAGACACTACACTATCATAGAAGCACAAACCTGTCATGCCCTCTGTTAAAGTTCAGTCTGTTTTACTTTTATTATTTTCTCTTTTACATGTTCTAGAATTTGTGCTTCCAGCATCTCTATAAAAATAACACATTTTATATTAAGTATCTGTTAACTAGCTGATTCTCTGTTTTTTGTCGAGCACAAACATGAAAGCCGCCCAGTCTGTTACTTCAGACTGAACCTGTGGGGACATGTCTAAAAAGCCTGTTACAAATGGAGAATAACCGGTGGAGTTCTGCTGATGCCTGTGCTTCCAAAGCTCAGTTCCAGCCTGGCAGAAGCTCATTTGAAGTTGTTTAAGAAAAATAATTGTGAGTAGCAACACTCAAATTTAGTGCCACAGAATCATTGCTGATTTTTTTTTTTTTTTTTTTTAATCTGTTGCACTTCTCACCAAGAGAGAGAGACTGCACAGAATAGCAGTGTGTCTGAAAGTGTATTTGTGCATCAAAAAAGAAAAAGAGGATCACAAGGCTGTCTCCTGAACCGTGTGAACCGTGTGAGCCGTCAGCCGGCACGAGGGCCAAGCCCTCGAATCCTCCGAGTTGTCCTCCTCCGTCTGTGCTCTGTCGCTCTCCATCTCCTTCTCCTCTGTGACAGTGTCTTCTTTGGAATAAGCTTCTCCGTTGCGGTCCTTTTGGGCCATTTGATAAGGCTGTGTCTTGCTTTGTGTGGGCTGGCCAACAAGGGTAAACACACTATTGAAAGCACAAATACTGAAAGACGAACAAAAGTGGAAACAAGTGGAAATATGAGGTTACCTTCTGAGCCAGAGGAGTGATACAGCAAAGCTTTTCTCTGTAGCGGTCGGGCAGAAAAAAGAGCAGCGTGCCCAGGACGGGGTACACTGTGCCCGGGGTCAGCTCCTTCTCTTTCATAGGCCCTAGTATGATGACAGTAACAGGGTGATATGTGCAGAAGAGGCTGACTGGACCTTATCAGAAGAAATTACACAGTTTCTGTAACCCATAAACAATGTTGGGGAGTAACGGAATAAATGTACTGGTGTTAGGTATTTAAAATACAAAATATGAGTAACGCCGTTACAGTTACCATTTAAAAAGGTGGTATTCAGAATACAGTTACTTTGCTGAAATAAAGGGATTACACGGCTGTATTTTCCTGTTTCATATGTACGACTATGCCCTCTCTATTTTTGGTTTCCACGCCCCAAACAAAACATGCATTAAGAGGCTCTAATGCCTGTGTCTCAATCTTGCGGCCCATGTCACCCCTACTTGCGGCATATTACTTGAAATATTTTAAAGAATTATTCACAAAAATGATTTAATATGAAGGCAATAGAAGCTGCATTCTTTAGGGCTATCTAAAGAATGGGCAGTGTAGTCCGTGCTGCAGGGAGAATGGACTGCCATACTCGTTATGTGTTTGTGAGCGCGAGGAGGGAGAAAAAGGAGAGTCGAAAAGTACGAGTTGTCATCGACCAGAAGCGGGAGATGGAAGTATGCAAATATAATAATAACCACTGCAGCCAAAAAGAGTGCCTGACGAGCCCAGTTGTAAGTAAGCTATTAAGACTCGACTGTACACTTTTTTTTTGTGTTTTTCTCTGAAACAATAAGTTTTGTTGAAGCAGCCTTTCAACACCTCTCTCTGTCTCTCGCTAGCAAAGTTGACCCAGAAAAAAAAGTAAAGCTAGTTTTCGGCTACGAGCCCGACGTATTAGCCAGAGGTCCCTTTACTACGGACATGTTTTATATACGCGTGAAACAGTTTTCTATATGAGATCGCTGCAAAAAGTGCAGCCTTACTGTAGCTGTCCACCCTACTGTTACTCATTTTATATTAAGATTTAAAAATCTAGTCGGTGTTGGTATGGCGAGTAACCTTCAGTAAAAGTAATAATTCACACAGCAATAGTACGTTCATGTAGTTTAAAAAAAATGGATTATATGATAATATTAATTATATTATCAAAGTATTCAGAATACGTTACTCTCATTGAGTAACATAACGGAATACGTTACAAAATACATTTTGGGGCATGTATTCTGTAATCTGTAGTGTTGAAAGTAACCTTTCCAACACTAGCATCCATATGCTTTATGGGCAAAGGTTCTTATAGTGTACACATTAGCTATATGACCAGAATGCCAACATGGTGCAATTCCATTATGCTACGCTAGCTAAGACAACATTTAGTCAACAGCACATCACACCTATATGTGAGAGTTATGAGTGTATTGGTCATTTCACAGGTCAAAAAAAATCCCAAAGTTAATGTTAAATTATTAATTAGTACTGGTCAAAATCAGTTTTTGGTTTAAATATAATGACGCAGAATAATAATTTATGATTAGAGTTGTAACACAAAAGTGGCTAATGCTAAAGTTTTCCTAGCTAGTCATATCCTGTAAATGGAGCCAATTCTCTAACATTAATGGCAGAGTCATTATATTGGCCAAGTTGGCTGGGGAATCAAGGTGTCCACTGGGTTAGTGGAAAAGAGGAAAGAAACAATAAGGTTATATAACAGACGATGTAAACCATTTGTGACACAGACTACAGCTACATGTGTATACCTGTTAGCAGGCTAACTATCAGTCCCACCACCACCACAGTGGCTGAGTTATGAGCGCTGTACCACATGTAGGACAATGAGTAGAGTGCCTTCACACCAGCTGACCTGAGAGAGGGAATAAAGAGACACACAAAAAAACAACAGTTTAAATGACCTCCCTCTTGCTGGCCCTACTGTCCATGCTGACTGATATTTATAACATCAAACTTTGGTCATCTGTACAATCAACCAGCACTCAACACTACTAAACCATATTTAAAGTGGTTTATCTTGAGATGAAATGTGTTACCCTGACTTGGCTGTGGTGTTCATGACAGTGGTAGTTATGTTATCAAACAGTGGCAGAGCAGTGGCGTTGAGTGCAGGTGCTGGCGTGGGAACAGACATGCGCATCACAAAGCTCCCGATGCCGATCCAGAAAGCCATGACAAGGCCCGATACCAACCCAACCACTGCACCCTGACAGGAGGACAGAAGCAGTGTCAATTTATGTGTGACCACAAAAATAACAACAAAAGCCGTTTCAAACACTGACTTATTAGTAGTCTTTTCAAGCAACCAAAAGAAGTCCAGACACTTTTCTTTCCAAGCTCCTTAGACTACGATGACCTGGATGACTGAGAACCTTCACAGACACTGAATTATTAGTAGCCCCAAGTTAAAACAGGACTCACAATGGGGTTTGCCCAGGGGAAGAACATTCCCAAACAGAAGAGTCCCAGCAGGGGTCCGCCAACCATGCCAAAGATACTGAAAGCTGCCTGAGGACACACAAGAAGAACTAATTAAAAACAAACAAACAAACTGTAGGTCAAATCACAATAATGAATACTAAATACTTAGTGTCTCTGTGTTGTTGCTTTTAATATTCTGCAGAAAGTTGACAACTGTCTTGTATGAATAGTCTTTTTTTTTTTTAAACCAGTGCCATGATTACCACCATTCACTTTCCAAAACTTCTCAATTCACTTAAATGTAATAAAGCATTTTCAAACTTTTTGATGAACAGTTACCTGCAGCATAGATCCCATTATAGAAGCAATGTAGGCCATAGCCAGACACACCAGACCATAACCCAGGGCTGTGGAGCAGATGAAAAACAAGCACACAGTGGTTACACCTCCAACTTCAAGTATTTAGAACCACAAGTAAAAAGCAAAGCATGGACTGTATGGCATCTTTACTCTGGTAAAGACACACACACATACTTATGTGAATTGCTAGATCAGACTTCAGATTGCTGCAGACTGAGTCTGTTCTCTGCTATGATTTTTATTGTTTGATAGCACAATTCTGGCTATGAGCACAGCAGCTTTGTCTAGAACAGGGAAAGACTTGATACTCGTTTTAGACCGTGCATGAGGGCCTACACCAAACCCTCGTTAAGAATAAATAAGGATTTCTTGACCTAGATACCCTACTCTAAAAATATGGAGTAGAATACGCCGACATTAAGATAATAAAACAACACCAGTACACTCAAGTAAAATGAAAACATCTACTACTAATACCAGAATAAAAGCATTTGGCTCAGAAGGTAGTGGGGGGGTCAGACCTGATGTGTCCACGGGAGTGTCAATGTTAGATAAAAGCACTTGAATGAACGAGGCTTGCAGTAGAGTAGAAAAGGGCTATATTCGCTCGAATCCATTAAGCATGTAAGTAAAATGTGAATTATTCTTTACCCCAAACAAAAACACAATCCCAGATTAAAGTCACACAACAGTACTTGAACTCCAACATAACTGCATGTTTAGAGCAAAGATGAGAAAACAAAACTCCACCACTTGTCTCACCGAGTCCTTTGGACAGCAGCGTGGCCTTGCTTTCAGTCATATTTGGAAAATGAGGTTTAATCAGGTCCTCCATAGTTACCGTTGCTAAGGAATTGAAGGCTGACGAAATAGTGCTAGAAGAAGAAAACAAACAAACAAACAAACCGGTTTAAGTGAAAGTTAAGGGTGGCTTAAACACATCTGCACTGCACAAGCCTCCAGGAACCAGAACGCCATCATCTCATACGCCTGACTTTTACAGTGAGATCTATTCAGGTGAGAGTTGCTGATACTCATTTTTTTGGGCTGCACATCAAAGTAAAGCTGATAACTATGCATGTAAAAGTGTTAACATGGACTCAATATGTTTTTATATACTAGATTTTATTGTTTAATAACCAACTTAAAAGGGTAATGACATGCCTTGTGATTGAGTGCTACAAGTACAACAAACACACACACACACACACACACACACACACACACACACACACACACACACAATGAATAACAGCTGCTTGACATTTTGATAAAGCAGCATAGCCTTTGCCAGCCTGACTTGTTATTGCCAAAACTCGTAATTAAAAAAAAAAAATAAAAATACTGGGTTCAGCCCGAGGGTTATAAATAACATGAATAAGTTAAAACACCATTTGTAGTTCTGCCTGGGTGGTAAGGTAGTAACCAGCTATAAAAGCTGATACAGGAAGGATTGCGACCAAGTTTTCAGCGGTCATCTACTTTTAAGTTTGCAGAACACTTTTTAAAAACACAATTTAAGACTTAAAAAAATAAATACATTTATACCATTTTCACAGCAGAATGCCACAAAAATCTAGCCCTGTATGCAGTGTCATCAGTGCCACGAATAAATAGACGAATCCAAGAAACACGACCTCTATTTAAAGTGCTCTGAAAAACTTCCAGGAAACAACTGTTAATAATGACACCAGTGCAATTAATAACATAGTGAACTGCAGTCAATATACCTTTGTACATCATATATAGTTAACCTCAAGGATCACACTATTCTAGTAGTTTAGCCAACTAGAATTTCCACAGACACATGATTTTGCTATGGATGTTAGCAAGTAAGATTAGGTTAGCCAGCTTGCTGTACTATGGCTATTCTGCACCCATCTGGTAGTGGTTAATCTAGATTTTTGTGAGTAGTCTCATGAACATAGTCAAAAAGGCTACCAAATTAGTTTGAATAAACATCTGGTAAACACCAGGGACAGATAGCTGAAGTTCTGATTTAATCCCAGAAACCAAACAATCTCTCCATGAATCAAATGCCCTGTTATATATTCTGTTAGCTTAATTGCTAAAGTGAATACAACGTGGATTCACACAACATGTGATGTGCTCTGTAACCTATGATTTTTAACATTAAGAGATAATAGATGACAATACCTTAAATCAGTCATAACACAGAGTGTGTAAGGGTGTGTGAATCCCGACCATCAGTCGTGGTTCTTGGGTTAATCACCTGAGTGCTCCACTGAAGAGGCAGGCCACAAACAGCCCCGGAAGCCCAGGCAGATCTCTGAACACATCCATCACAAAGTACAGCACCATCTAAAAAAAGGAAGAAAAAAAAAGAAGAAAAAAAAAAAGAAACTTAACATTAGATCTAAAACATTAATAATAATTTACTGATACTTTTAAAGATGAAATAAGAGCTCACCTGATCATTAGTCGTGACGTAACCCTTATCCAGAGGGCTGTCTTCTCCATAGCGAGCAAACATGACCAGACCCATGAGACATCCTAAACACAGGACAACCTGCTGGCATGGAAAGACTACGTAGCAGGACCTGGAAAGGCACGATGGGTGACAAACAGATGGTTATCAATAGGGTTTAGTGGTTTTTAAACAGAAGGCGTTAGCAAAGCTTTTTCTGACAACTTCATGTTACTCACATGACAGCTTCTTTCTCTGTGCGGGAACTGAGGTATCTCTGGACCTGGGCTTGGTTCACACCGTACAGAGCCAACATCAGGAAGACCCCCCCAACACCAAGTGTCCAGAAGGTGTGGCGCTCCAGAGGGTTGGGGTTCAGGCTACAAAGGTAGAGAGTGAAAGAGCTCCTTTGCAAGAAGTAGTTCCAAAATATGTAAAGGCAGTACTTTTGGCAGATTGGTGAACCTCTGAGAAACTCTGCCTCTCTAAGAAGCTCTTTTTATACCCGATCATGCGATTATTGACTCCAGCTCATTCTTTTTTGTCTTTCTATGTTCCGCTGTAAATAAAATATGGACTTGTGACATTTGCGAATCAGTGAATTCCATTTTTACCTCCTGTTTTCTACCTGGTGTCATTGAGTGAAGCAGAACTCCTTTAATTTAGTTGCCTTTCAAATATGCAAACTACTTACTCTAGTCCAGAAATACGGCTACCGTTGATGGCTTTCCTCCAGACCTCTGCTATTCCTCCTGCCTGACTAGTCCCCACCACGATGACTGCCAGTTGGCCCGCAAACATGACCACCGTCTGGAACACGTCGGTCCACATCACTGCTTTCAGCCCCCCCTGGGAGACAGGAACAGTAGCAGATTAACATCGGACCATAATGTTCATCATTACAAGTAATCTCATCTGAACTTCCTAAGTTTGCCTAAGCTTTTTCCAGTGTTTTTCACTCCCTTGCCTTAGTAAGGATTTGTTCTTATGAAATATATAAGCTGCAGCTGGAGAAAATCTTTTAAAAGACTTGTTTTGTCAAAATGACAAACTGATAAATGTGTCTTAAGATTGGTGAATTTAGACTTACCAAAGCAGTATACAGAGTGCACACCAATCCCATAGCCAGCACTGCCCCCCATAGGTCAAATCCTGTCACTGCATTTGGACAGAACGAAAACATTGAACACTGCAACAGGTTGTCCAACCTTCTAGGTGTGACCTAACATGAAAAATGAAGTAATGGCCCATGCATTACCTGCATTAAGAGCTAGTGCTGGAGCATATAAGACTACTCCCATATAAATGACCTGCAGAGGAAGAAACCAACAATATAGAAGAGTAAGGCTCCCAGAAAAAGAACAGTTCAGAGGTCATATTTTGGAGTTCACTAATAAAGCTCTTTTAAATACACTGTACAGGGCAGGTTTATCAGCCTGGGTCATCTTTTAGAAGATAAACGATACGGTCTTACACTCTAAAGGTCTGTACATGATCTGAAGAAAAGACAGAAAACTATTCTTCATGTATTCTGTTCTTATGCGTTTTGTTTATTTGGAAAAATTGTTGGGGAAAAAAACGATTGGAAAAGTAAAGTATCAAGGTGTTGCAATGAGCCAGTCAAATTCACAAATCAATATCTAATATTACGCCGCCTAGAGAGTGAGCTGCCTCGGTGGAGGTTTGAACTCTTGGAGTGGTTCTTGTTTATTTTGGTCCGCTTTTCATTTATTGTTTTACTAACAAATTCCATTATCAGAGATCTATTCTTGAATTTTGTTAGATTATACAAAGTTAGGAAAACAATGTTTTATGTGGAGCCTGATGTTGCCGTACACAGAGACTAATGATTGTCTCACAGTACAGCGAGCACTGGTGTCACAACCACTACACCTTTACTCTACCGCATCCCCAGATTCAACTAACTCACCATGGGTCTGTTGGGAGTTTTTAGAATTTTTATTTCTTTTTTCCTTATTAATTGTTGGCACAAGCTACCGGTGTTAAATAGCACATAAAGTTGAACTGTGAAGCCCAGTGTTAACTGATTGTGCTGTGTGATCCAATGCAGTGGGTGGGTAAAGATTTTGCATTGCATCTGGAAATTCTCATGATGATGTGACTAAAAACAGCTCAAAGCAATAAGACTGATTTAAAGACAACTGTAATACCGGTTTACTAGTTACTGTAGATATATAAATGTAGAATAATCTGCAATATATGATCTCCGTTTCAGATGATTTAAGCTTTCACTGGGTATCTATTGCACATTAAAACATCACTTATTCATAAGGATTCACAAATAAACCATAAAAATACCATCTGAAAGATGAAGGTCGCAGTCCCACATATGCGAACAGTCTTGTTAAATCGCAGTTCCAGATACTGTCGAAGAAAGAATGTAAAAGAAAACAAAACAAAAAAAAGAGCAAAATCAAAAATCTAACCACATATCATCTCAGAGACAGCCTGTAATATGCATTCAGCACATTAGATGTTTACTGAGGATCAGAAATGGTTGTTTAAGTTCTGATCTTCGGCTTAGACATCAGTCATTTGTCCAGTTAATTTGTAGTGAAGCACCAGAAGCCTCAATAGAGGAACAGTGAGTGGAGTTTAGATAAAGAGAGACGTAGATTCTTGAGGCAAGGACATTTGTTTCTCTGATGTGAATGTGTCAGGGGTAACACAGATAAGACAGATAAGAATGTTAAGCTCTGAGATCATACTTGAGAAAGGCAAAAATAGAAAAAAAAAAAGTGTGCTGAGAGAGTGCAAAACTGAAAAATGCAGAGGAAAAAAAAAAGAAGATTACAATTAATAATCATTTTAGAAAACAGAGACCAAGTCAGGTCAAACTACAAGTGCCTGATGGTTGTTCATTGTCTTGTTTACGGTGTGTGTGAGAGATAAGAGATTAACCCAAGGAAATTTACGACAATGACAAAGCAAAAACAAGACAACACAAACAGTAAAGGCCAGATACAGGTGTGTAATCATGTTAACTGTTCTTGTGAATACCTCGTAAGCACTGGACAGTCGCAGTCTGTAAAAGACTGGTATGAATACATGAGCTGGAATGAGAAGACCCAGGAAATAGGAGCATCCCAGAAACCAGTACTCTGTCCCAAATGTGTACACCTCAGATGGAGCACCCAGGATGGCCACAGCTGACTGAAACGTGGCCAGCAGGGAGAGGGACACAGGCAGGCAGCTCATCGAGCGGTCAGCCATCAGGAACTCCTGTGGCAAACAGCACAGGCGTCACAAATCTTTATTAACATTTAAAAAGGAAAATTGACTTTGTACTCTTTCAATAAAAAAAATAAAAAAATAAAATCATACTTGTGTTGTGCGCTGGCGTCCCCCAGAGAAGGCATAAAAGAGGCCAATGCCAGCTGAGGCCACCAGCAGCAAGGCAAAAATGACATAGTCCACCGTGGTGAAGTGCATCTGCACCACCTCCCCCATGATGAGCACAGACGTGGAGGGGCTGAGAGAGTGAAGGCCTTTGGAAGCACAGCCTCTGAGAGGCTGAGATGACAATGTCAGAGAGAACACCTCACCCAAAGGGAGACCTGCTGAGAGCTGGAGAAAACAAGAGGAAGTAGGAAAGGATGTAAAGTTATTTATCCAACTTGAAACCTGGAGGAAGCATGGGCAGCAGCTCAGAAATATACTGAGGCAGCAGAGGCATCGAGATGTTGTATGCAAAAATAACAAATCTGAAGGGACAGTTTTTGTGAGTTTGGTAACAAAGAGTTGGGGTTTGAACAGAAACAGGAGTGCGTGGTTTGTAAAAATTTTGCAAAAACCGTGTATACAGATGTTTCGCTTTGGTGTGACTAACAAATCTCAAAATAAGACTCCAGCATTACTGCCAGCTCTAACACTCATCCATGCTGATACAGAGATGATCCACTGCCTATAATTACCATTCAAATTTCCAGATGCTCTGCTGCTTTTACATTTTTATTTTTTATTTATTTATTTATTATTATAATTATTATAATTATTATTATTATTTTTTTTTTTACAAACAAACTTTTTGTAGAATCTGGTCTGGAAAGTTTCCATTAAGACACAGTTCAGGTTAGTCATTCAATAACTAGTTGCTCTTGCTAGTGAAAGGATACTGTCTCATCTAGTGTGTAATACTTATTCCACTGAGTCCCCACACTCTCCCTCACTCAAAGTTGTTATTAGCTTTCTGGAATTTAAAGGATTGAAATTCATTAACATTTCTTCAGTTTTCTTTGAATCATAATCTTCTGCACAGAAGCCTGAGTAGGGCCGGCTTTAGGCTTGCTGGAATTTCTTATGAGATCTCCTCACATATCTCTCAAGCACTTCTCCAGAAACATTTTGGCCTCTCCGTCGAGGGTGTGCATCAACCATAAATAAAAAAAAAGATGGATGTAAGACCACACTCACTGGCAACTAATTAATCACAAGTTATTCACCAATGAGCATATGGTACCTCAATATGCTCCTTTATGACACTAAGAAATAGCAAAATTTATAAAATGCACCTAATATTTTATTCAACAGGAGCAGAAATGTGTGACTGAGCCCATGATAAACTCAACAGTGAGATATTTACAGAGGTCAGGACAGAGGCCCATTTTCCCATAAATCCATTTGCATCAACAGTAATCATCTCCTGGTGCCCACTAAGAACAGCAGGTTTTAGGCAATTGTGCTTTGGTTTAACTTTTCAGATCTGGAAGTTATATAGCTATCTTTTTATACCATCTATGGTGCAAATAAAATGCCTGATATATACTCATTATGACAGTTTAACCTGCTGAGTTACATATGACACGAGTGGTTTCTATTCGTCTGCTAAGATTTAATATCTATGCATCATGATGTAACAGTTTCTGTGTCAGTCTTAATGCAATTCTTAGGTATCAAAAAAAACCAAACAAACAAATACCACAAACAAAATTATGGGAAAAGAAGAAATGACTGTACCTATTGAGACTGAGCTGCTGCAGGCTGACAGACACTCAACACCCTCACTTAAGGTTTACTGGAGGACGTATCCTGCCTTGTCACAGCAGTCAAACATGAGAACTGTGAAGACAGAGGAGAAACTCTGTATGGTTTTAAAAAAGCAGCCCCTGTGAAGCAAGTAAGACAAATGATCTTGCACAATATTATTACAAAGGATTCAATAAGGATTAATTTCACTAAATAAAATCCAACATGTTATTATGCTTTAACAAGACACACAATCGTGTTCCCTGTACTTTTTTTAATGCTGAAAAAATGATTCTCCCATTGTTCCTCCCCCTGCATTTTCACTCCATGCAGCGCTCAACTGAAAATATTCCTCCCTCTCCTCTACATATTAAACCAGCTTTTCTTTCTTGCTGTTGCTTTCTCACAGCGTGTTGAGCTGCACTATCCCACACTTCTTATGACAAGAAAAAGCTGAAGGGCAGCTGATTGCAAAAAGGTCGGGCTAAGAACACAGAGCAAAGAGCGAGACTTTGTCAGTCTCAATTACTTAGTTTAACCATGAGGTCCTGCTGTGTGGAAACATCAGTTTTTGCTTGTGTCTAATGTGTCACCCAACAGCTGATCAAAGGTTAACCGTCTGATCAGATAGTAAAGAATGTGTGAGAGCAACTTACTAAAAGAAAGAAAGAAAAAAAAAAAAAAAGAGAAGGAGAAGGAGAAGAAAAAGTGGTGCTTTAGGAAACTGCCAGCATTGTTGACACCGACTGCTTTTCAAGGATTATGAGATTTCCATCTGGAATGTCACTGTCTGCCTTTACACAAATACCACTTTCACATGGACACCTGCTCAGCTGCTCTTCAGAAAGCTACTTGATACATCTTCATATGTTGGCAGCAGTAAATGGCACCTGAAGTTCAAATGTTTCAAATGACAAGTAGTGAAAGATCTAGATGGGGCTACGGAGTTTTTCATGGCTGGAGCGCTTGTTTGTTTCCATTCTAGCAACTTTTAAAAGACAAGCTCAGGAAGGATTAGCAGGAGTGACACTAGATGTGTGAGAATGTCTTTAAAGATCAAGTCAAGTCAAATCAAGTGGCTTTATTGTCATTCCAACCATGTGCAGTGGTACAGTACACAATGAAAATAAACGACATTCCTCCAAGACTGTGGTGTTACATATGACATAACAGACAATCAACACAGGTTTATATAAAGTGCAATGTGCAAAAATTGCAAACAAAACAAAGACAGTGCAGACACATAAGTGCAATAGAAATTAGGGCTGAACGATTATGGAAAATAATCTAATTGCGATTTTTTGCCCCAATATTGCGATTGCGATGCGATATGCGATTATTTTTTAAGGTCTTTGTCTTCTGTATTATTAAACAAAGACAAGCAATACATCATATAGTATGGCCAATACTACATTACATTAATTTTAAACTGTTCTTTCCTGGAAGACAGACCTCTGTTATGATGACATGAGGTGATGCATGAATTGATGACTGACATTTTTATTTAACTTCTTCAATCACAACAGTATATTTGAACATACACAATAGTTTATTTTTAGCTTACAAACATCTGAGCATAAAGTGCTGACAATGCGATATATCGTTCAGCCCTAATAGAAATGTGCAAAAGACTGAGCATTGTGCAGAAAGCATCTTGGTGTATGAAGGTGTGTGTGTGTGTGTGTGTCAGTCCAGTCTCTCTCTCTCTCTCTCTCTCTCTCTCTCTCTCTCTCACACACACACTCACACTCACACACACGGGCCTGTCTGTGTAATAGTCTCAGCTGGTTTGATCAAACACTGGCCAATAAAACATGTTCTTAAATCCCACTTATATCCCAGTGGCTCATTATGTCTAATATACACAGCTGTGACAGGTTGGGAACAGAAGCAGCTGCCAGTGTAGCTAGTTTCATTCAAAATGCCTCATAACGCAGAGCAGAGTTACAGTGCTGCTGTTTAATGTCACAACACAAAATGGGTCACTTTATATCAGTGTTGCCCACATGCAGGCCACCCAAGAATATTTTTTTTATTTTTATTTCTTCATCTGCTCAGGACAGTAACATGATTAGCTCACTATTGCGCTCTTGTTTTTAAGTAGCTTGTAAACAGCTACCTTTGTTCTTCTGTTTCCCTATGGGAACGCTGGACAGGTTTCTATTGTGCTTGTTAATCCATTGTCTCCAATCTCTCACACTGCAGTCAAACTCCAACTCTACTGTCTGGCACAACAGCTGGTGACAGCAGCCCTTGCTCTGCTCTGGAGATCTGCTGCAAGCTCGAGGGCAACTCTGAGCAAATGAAGAACTGATAAAGCTATACTGTTCCTCAGCAATCTGCACAGCAAGAAAGAAAGCTGCAGTCATGATATCACAGAAAGCAAATATTGCTTATATGCTCATCTCAGCTGCACAGCTCTTCTGATTGCAAGAGGCAAAACGAGGGCAACAACCTTGTTGACGGCTTGTTCAAATCAGTGAATGAGGGGTTTCAAGAAGGCTCAGTATAACGAGGATCATTTTGAACTGGAATCATGCAAAGCTACTCACCAAAGGTACAAGTATAAAAACAGAGCAGAATAACTCATGACAGCAATAAAGATCTGTCATAACAGTTCATCCTGGTTTGCAAATTCAAATGCCCACCAGGCAGTTAGTAGATGCAGTTTTAAAAGGTTTTAAGTAGTGATTCTATTGATACGATAGATCGATCGATCGATCGATCGATAGATAGATAGATCTCTCTCTCTACCTCTTTTCCATATGGGACATGAGCAGGGGCTATCCAAATGTCTCACATCAGAGTACCCGAATCCACATGAAATGACCTTTACGGCACAGATTTAGTGCTTGCTATCAACTGAGCTTACAATGTGCAAAATACCAGGCTTTTCCCATACATGATCCAATCCAGTTTTATTTTGCATGACAAAGCATAACACAGAAATACCAAATGGCAAAACACTAAAACAATAAAAACAAAAACTACAAGGTAGTAACCAGTGCTGTCATTCTGAGTTAGAAGCCAAAGAGTGAAAATGAGTTTTAAGAGTGAGGCACTCCAACGTGGGCAGGAAGATGGTTATAAAGTTTAAAGGCTACACCTGAAAAAGCCTGGTCAGCTTGTTTGTTTGTTTGTTTTTTAAATCAAGCTTTTGGGAATTACCAGGAGCTGCTGGTCTATGGACCTCTGCAACCTCAAGGGGATGTACAGAGTCAACAGCTCAGAAATGCAAGTTGTAACTGAGCCTTTAAAAGTTTTAAAACCAAATGAAATCTTAAAATGGACCCTAAAAAAAATGAAGAGCCAGTGACAGGAGGCCAGGATGTGGGAAATGACTGAGGCATGTGAGTGAAGCATTGGTACGGCCCATGCAAAGTGGTTCAAGCAAGTTGTGATAAAAGCATGAATAAGATATTAAAAAACTGTAAAAGATAAGACATATTTGATCTTGAATAAAAATGATTAAAAAAAAACCCTGAATGATAAAAAACAAAAACAAAACAGCTTTAAGAACAGCTAATCTGCTGATTTAGTTTAAAAATCACATTTAAGTTTGACAAACAGTAGCCAAGGTTAGTTACTCCGGGGTTGTTATTCAGCCACAGTAGGCCCAAGTCCAAGAGAGGAGCAGCACAGCTATCACTAGGTCTGAATACAGACCTAGTGGGAGAAGAAATCAGAGGGAGAAGACGAAGAGAAAAGACAATGGAGAGTCACCAAAGGAAACCAGGAAGGAATCTCTGTGATAAACACCAACTGAACCACCGCAAAGCATAAATTACACAGTAATGTGCAAAGTTTAAAGCCACCCCTCAGGTCTTTATATTAGGCTCTTCTTTGAATGTTGGCGGTCTTTTGGTATGCACATTGTTGAGATGATCCCACACAGCTTCAACTCAATTTTCAGCATTTCTCCAGTCCTTAAGTCATGTCTTTAGGATATGACTATCAGATGCTGTGGATAGTTTTTCTAGGCCTGGTGCTACCTTTATCCTCAGCTCTCTCTCCATTTTTTCTTTTTTTGGGCTGAGATTACCAAAATTTGGACTAATAGTTTTTCAGAATCATCTTATTGGTCCAAGACTACTTTATGCTCATCTGTTATCTGTGGGATTTTTCAACCAAAGAAATTGGAATAAATGATGTCCTTTTGTAGCAGACTGCTAATAAAAAGCCGAAAGATACTATTTAAAATTGGTTCTTTGCCAATGCTGGTTCATTCTTTGAGTGGTTTGAAAATGACTGAAAAAGCAGCCAATGTCCAAAGAAAAAGCTCAAAAGACCGAAGAATTATTGTCCACACCAGTGCTTAAAAAAAATAAAAATACAAGAAGGTCTAGGTCCTTGGAAGTAAAATATAAAGAAATGAGGGCTGGTTCAAGAGTTTTGCACAGTACTGTACTTTTCCTGTCCGTGAGTTCACTAGAAATTGATGACTACACTTGCGTAACTCAAAAAGTGTGCACAAGTTCTGCGTGGACAACCATTTGCATGTCCATCTGCAATTATGCTGTGTGGGTCTCAGAACGTTCACTTTATGTGGCCTCTAACCGGACACTTGACAGCAACCCCACATGCTACTCCAGTCTGAATAGTGTACAGTTAATGGCTTGCTCAATAGGAAGGAAGATTCATGGCAAGAAATTTACTTCTGCACCAGTTGGCTAACGCCTATTTCACCTACTTACTTCAAAATGGGAAAATTCCTTTATATGGTGTACACGGTCTCAGTGAACTTATCTCGCAAACTTATTTATTTAGCCATGCTTTAGGGACTAGTAAAGCGCTTTATAAATACAGGCCATTTACAGACCATGCTCTGTGTGCCTGTGCGTTTTCAGCGGTGGCTGTGCCATCTTACGCAAAACACCACAACGAGGTCATGGAGGTCGTGGTTGCCTAGCAACAATGGGACAATGATTGTACATTACGTGAGGTAGTCTAAGCAGAGCTGGTGGCATCATCCTTGTGTAGTGTGTGAATTGTAGAGAAAAAAAAAGGAAACCTGCTTTTTGGTGGTGCGAGGGAGGGTGAGCCTGGGAAGGTTTGCATCTGTACAGGAGCAACGCCTGAATAGGGCCAATGCTTTGTACAATCCGTTTAAAAGCAACCCACGCGCTTTCATTCTCCTCATCAGACAGAGTTCAACACAAACATTCCTCTTAAAGCAACTTAGGTTTCACAGGATATTAAGAATAGGGACTACTTGGCAAATGGGAAGAATACTACCAATGTCCTATTATCCTTTGTAGTGTAATTCACTAGCTGGGCCCACGTCCTCATTTTAGGATTGACAGTGTTTTAGTAGGTAAAGGTGAATGCTTGGACATGAATTTAGCTGCGGTTTGGGGAAGGCCTCGAAGGGGACTGGCAACGGCTCCCGGGCCTGGCAAATCCAAATCTACTAAATAGAAGTGAAGAAGTTAAAGAATTGAGAACAAGGACAGAGGGAGGGTGGGGTACGTAAACGAGAATGAACAGTTTGCAGAACTGGGGGGAACCTATATAGATGGCAACCGGAAGGAGCGTGTTTGGAGGCGTGGTCCCGCTCCTGAAATTCAGATACATAATCTCCAATAGAAAAATCCGACTGATTGTTCATCCAACAGATTTTTTTTTTTTTTTTTTTTAAATTTGATTTCAGGCAATTCCAAGGACAGTCTGACCAAACTCAGTGAAACTTGTCCTTTCCAAGTGACTTTCTAAATTTATACTTATCTGGACAGTGAGGACCATTTCAGTGAAGAGAAAACACTGATTTCCATTTCCTGACATGTTCCAAGACCTCTGCCCCTATTAAATGAAATGCTGGAGGTGGTGAAACCAGCATCAAGAGACCAGCATACAAAAGATCAACATTTATTAAATCGGACACAGGACAAAAAGGACGAACTGTGGAGCAGAAATGGGTTGCAAAGTGGCTTGTATAGGAGTAGCAACTGCAGACAGGCTAAATAAGATTTGGGTATGTTAGTTTTAATCATCAGATTGCTGGGGCTTTCTTTGTAGTATTATTGGGTTTTTACAATCTACAATCTTACAATATAAAGTACCTTGAGGCAACTGTTGTTGTGATTTGACGCAATATAAATTTGAAATTGAAAATTCAGTGAACGCAAAGGGAGCAACTCGAGGTTAAGTATATTGCCCAAGTCACCATTGCTGTTAGTGATCAAACCTAGTTTGAGTGTGTCACTTGATATAAAAGTCAGTTGTAAAAGTGGCACAAAGGTCACAGGATTCCTCAACTTAATAGGAAAAATGACTCGTGGATAAAAATGGCGTGTTCTGGTAAATATATTTAACTTCTTTTGTCTACTGGACCATGAGTTATATGAGGTTATGACAATAAGAAATTAGGTAATCCACAACTACTGTATATACTGACCATTAAAAAAATACATCACTTTCAGAAACACTGTACATATTCAAGCTCCATGTTTACACACAGGCACAGCTGGTCTACTGTCATCATCTCTGGAATTTGTGCAGCCACAGTCTCCAGCTGAGTTTGTATCTCAGTTACCCTAAAAGCCCAATAATGTGAGTAATCATTAAACCTTGAGCCACAGCCTGATCTGCTGTGTAAAAGAATCACCACGAGCACAGATATCAAGGTAAGAGGGGGTGGGCGGAGACTGGAGACAGTGGATTTGTTTTTTGTTTTTTATAAGCAACAAAGATAAAGTGCATAGTGCAATGCGGAGTATAAAGCAATCACCAGTGATTGTTTTACACCCCAACCCTGATATCACCACTTAATGAGCTTTGTTATGAAAATACAAGTGTTGTTGTTGTAGTGAATGATGAGAGTGTGCTATTCTTTAGCGATAACTGGTAACGTAACGCCAGAGGTGTCGGAACGCTGGCTTGCAGAGTATGGTGTAGTTTCTCACTGGCAGCACAACAGATAAGCTGAGAAAACCGGACCCTTAGATTGGACGACACTTTAAATGTGGCAGCAAAAGAAGAATGTCCTTAAATAAATACGTTACAAATGAACTTTATTTATACAGCGTCAAATCACAACGGTTGTCACACATCCATTACCCTAGACTCAACAAAAATGCAGAGTTATCAAATTCCAGTTCAGGGATCTCTTGTAATGTAATATTTTATGATGTTGTAGTTGACTTATAAAAATTGTGATTAAGAGACAGGCTCCGTTAACACAATTATTCGCCGTACTTATCTCTGAGTACCTGAGAGCGGACAATTTTCAGAATACGTTAATAGTGACGTGAACGTCACAGGGTAATTAAGCCACCGTAAGCAGTACATTGATTGGAATTGCTGGTTGCCGTATTGTTATGCTAAGTGTGAAACATAAAAACACACGTAAAACCTTCCACTTAATGCTGCTCCCAGCAGAGTAAGGAACATTAACCTGGAAACGCAAACACTGACACATTAGCAGGCTACAGACTCCCCACGCGCTTATTCATTCCAGCTGCCTGCCACACAGCTAGCCAAATCGGCTCACCTTTGCTACGTAGCTGCAGTTCTGTTTTCAGGATAGCTATAAGAGACATTACTTAACCCCAAAGAAGCACGAGCAGACGAAGCCAGGTAAATATTGATCAGTGCGCCCACATGGTCTTTTTTCCCAGTCACCCTGACCTAAACTTCACATTGGTACCGCGTGCACCAACGTGAAACTAATCTGATAGCCGGCTCTGTCAGAGCCCTCGGCGACAGCTAAACAAGCGAATACCAGTCCCCCTTGATAATATTTCCTCTTGAGTGAATTTATTAGCTCAGCATGCTTACCTGTGGACGAGTCTTCGCTGGCAACCTGCTCTAATTGCAACACATCACTGGGTTTAAGCCACTTCATGAGTAGGACCTCCCATTATCCTTGACACTAGATGCCTTCACGTGCTCCCCGTAAACTAAAATTAAACCTAACCACCTCCATATATTTCATTGGGTTTAAATTACTGCCGGGTATCTACTAAATATGTTACACAAGTAGTTTCATAAAATTGAAATACTCCATCATGTCAACTTTGTACTTAACGGTACTTAAATACAAGATCCTGCTAATTTGTTGACGCCGCTCTTATAAAGATCTTTGGCAGTGGCAACTTTATTTAAACCACTGAGACACAACCCAAAGAATTCTTTAATAATGTGAAGAATAAATCAGAATGCTAATGAATGGTTTGCAATTATTTAAAATACGTTCACAGCCCATTCTTTCCCTTTCCCAAATCCAATACAACTAGTCTTTCTAAAATCTGTGAAGGGAATAGATTGCTCTGGCACTCTAGAAATCTTCAAATATTAGACTATGATTTGAGAGCTCTAGTTTTCCACCTGGAATGAATTGAGGCAACAGAACATGGGAGCACTGTAACTGTTGCAGTCATTTCGGGCATGATGACGATGTTTGTCGTGATGCCAGTGAGCAGCCGCAACAGTACCGGGGAACCGGGACACGTCATCATCGCTGGTAATTGATCACCATGGCAATGGCAGCTGATTGATTTTGCCGACTCATTGACATATCCCTCGTTCACCCCGCAGAGCACACGCACACGGTTGTATCCTACCTGTCTTTTTCCATATCCAAAGCTAGTATGAAGACATTTTCTCAGTATTCATACCCCCGATGACACACGCTCGCTCCGAGTTCAGACAATGCATTATTGACATTCATCAAAACGGACCCCATGACATCCTTCACTGCTCCCAGTGCGCATTGGTAAATACGCAGCTGCACACATTTCTGTCCCCTCTTCCGGCTGGTGACTCATGCGCCTCACTGAATTAACGGTGGCACTACAGAGGAGGGATGATACTGTAGAAAGTCAGGGTACATAACATCAACTGATTGCTTTATTCCCTTGGCTTCAAACACAGGCACGAAAAGATAAACTTAGCACAAAAATGTAAAAGCAAGGGAATTTGTGTTTGGTTCATTATGTTTTAGCCTGTTTATTTCCTCTTAAATGGTGCCCCACATGTAAGGAAAACACATTTGTAGGTTGCTCCCATGCAAAAGTAGCCAAGTCTTTTCTGCCAATGCCAAACAGCTTATTCTGATATTGACTCTTGTTCTGAGCTTCGGGTATCCCAGGTGATGACAATCAGGTTAGCCGAGCTGGCAACACCTGTGAACATGGACCCTGCTACAGGGTCAGTGTCTGCTCCAAGAATACCACATCTGACTGACCTGGATAGGGACTGTACCACAGGAAAACTTAAAGCTGGTGTTCTGCAAAACAAAGTTGCAGGGTTATTAGGAGTGAGCCAGTACATTCGACAAACTGCTGTTGCTCTGGTGTCGGCAACATGACAATGCTGACCTCAATCCCACTGAACACATGTGAGATCAGCTTGAGTGTGCTGTTCATGTCAGTGTGACCTACACAATCAGTAGCAGATGAAGCTGTTTTTCATTGGCAGAGAAGATTTGGCAAGTTTGTCACAGGTGCAACCCACAAATGTAATTTTTCTTACATATGTGGCAGCATTTAAGGAGAAATAAACAACTTTAAACAGTATGCAATTTATTACCAGGAACATTTCTGCCACTTTCTAATAGTGCTGTAACTAACTTTAAGAATACATTTCACCCACTGTTATCATCATGTCTTGTACCAACACAGAGCACAGCAGCTACCTGGGAGAGTTCTACCAAGAACTACTCCAAGAAAAGTCGATTATGTTCTTAATAATTTTACCTCTTCTCTATGTATGACTCTGGATACTGTAGCTCCTGTGAAAAAGACAGCCTCAAATCAGAAGTACTTGACTCCCTAGTATAACTCAAATGCATACCTAAAGCAGATAACTTGTAAGCTGGAGAGGAAATGGCGTATCACAAATTTAGAAGATTATCATTTAGCCTGGAGAAATAGTTTGCTGCTTTATAAAAAAAAAAAAAAAAAGCCCTTCATAAAGCTAGAAGTTCTTACTATTCATCATCACCCAGGCTTCTCCTCAGCACTGTAGCCAGGCTCACAAAAAGTCAGAACACTGTTGAGCCACCCATTCCTTTAAAGTTAACTAGTAATGATTTCATGAACTTCTTCACAAATAAAATTTGAACCATTAGAGAAAAAATACTCATTATCTCACAGATGTAACATTATGTACAGCTACTTTCAATACCATTGATATTCATTTACTCTTTTTCTCCAATTGATCTTTCTGAGTTAACTTCAGTAATTACTTCCTCCAAACTGTCAACGTGTCATTCCTCTGTTTACATTATACAGTGGGGCAAAAAAGTATTAGTCAGCCACCGATTGTGCAAGTTCCCCCACCTAAAATGATGACAGAGGTCAGTAATTTGCACCAGAGGTACACTTCAACTGTGAGAGACAGAATG
>NW_005187575.1:126537-134238 GCF_000239375.1 Pundamilia nyererei | reverse complement strand
GTGTACCTCTGGTGCAAATTACTGACCTCTGTCATCATTTTAGGTGGGGGAACTTGCACAATCGGTGGCTGACTAAATACTTTTTTGCCCCACTGTACATGGTTCCCTTAGGCAGTATCATCAGAAGGTATAGCAGACATTTTCACTGCTATGCAGATGACACCCAACTTTATTTATGTATGAATCCAGACAACACACACCAGTTAGTTAAACTGCAGGGATGTCTTAAAGACATAAAGACCTGGGGGAACTCTAACTTTCTGCTTCTAAATTCAGATAAAAATGAGGTTATTGTACTAACATATTGTACTTTGCCCTAAAGTTCCTAGAAATATGGTATCTAAACAGATACTTATGGTGCCTTGAGGCGACTGTTGTTGTGATTTGGTGCTGTATAAATAAAACTGAATTGAAACACTGTTACAACAAAGGAATAATTGGTTTTTTCCTTGTTGTAAATTTTCCTTATTGTGTTAAGCTTATTGTTTTTTCTTTTATTCAAATTGCTCAGATTTGACCTGAATGCATTTATATAAACCCCCAAAAATATAAAAATTCATCTCAGACCATGAGTTTGCACAAATGATGGTCAAGCTGTCTAGAAAAACTACTATATCTGGAGAAATTGCAATATGATTGTAGCTAATGATGGTTTACAGTATGCTGGCTTTAAAAGGTGAAGGTATACGACGGTATAAGTTTATGAAGACACTGAAAAGTGGAAAGGCAGTTAGTCCAGATGACATATCTGGACTAACTGGGGTGGTTGAGCCTCTAAATTGTTCGCCACTTGTTAGAAAACACTGCAAAAAAAATGTTCCTCCTCAGACACCTTTTCAGTTTCGTCACACAAAAACTTGTCTTTTTCTTTTCCCTTGTGTGGTGCAAGCTTCTGTTTAACGTGTGCGTTAAACACCTCAACAAACATCACACGAACAGTCATTTAGTTTAGTTTTTTTAATTGTAAAACAAAAAGTATTATAACATAAATCAATACCATCCATCACCCTCTTCAATAACAGCAATCAGTTTTGTGAGCATGCTGCACACATTAAACCTATTGACACTGGAGGTTACAGACCCCATAAGAGTTTATAGCAGGTGGGCTGCTGGCTTCAGCATGGAGAACAGCCCTCCTAGATCATTTCATTAATAACCTTGCGTAAGTAGCAAGTATTGACTGTTCCTCAGAAAACCTGAGGAATCTTAATGTATGTGTTAACTTTAATATTTTAACATAATTCATACAGGATAAGGCAAGAGCCTCCACAGAACGAGTAATAAGACCTTCTCTGCCAAAGAAGTGACAACTGCTCCTCAACAGGTACAGTGTCTCTGAAACTGATGTCCAACCCAGTGTCCATCCTGCACGTGCTCCCCCTCAGTTCAGCTGTCTGATGATTACATTGATATCTGTGCCACGGTACCCTGGGTTTCCCAGGTCCTTCAGGAGCCCAGCTTTGTCTTTGATGGAGTGACGAGCCACTGACAGCCTGAACGGCAATAGGAAGTTATTGGCAGCTCGAAAGTTCTTCCCAACAGAGTAGATCTCGTGAATCAGGTCCTCCAAGCAGATAATTCCGTGTTTACCTGTGGGCCGAGAGGAGCAGAGAAAGCTCATTAAAGCTGATTCCTGCAGAATTTGAACTCATATTCAGCCAACATGAGAAAAACAAAACAAAACAAACCCCCCCCAAAAAAAACCCCCCCAAAACAGCCTGTGTAGCAGCTATATCCCACAGACTGTACCTAAAAGAGAGACGTAGCCGCTAGCTATAATCTTTCATCCATAATATCTGTATTTTGCAAATTCTAATTACCATTAGAGTCAAAAGCAGAAAAAGGTTGTGTGCTTTATTGTTAGCACAATAAAAACAATATCTGTGAATAAAAACAATGAGCAGTGGGCAAAATGGGCCCGGCTTCAAGAAAGGGTAACTAATAAAAAATAAGCAACTTTCCATTGAGATGGGCAGGAACGAAATGAGAGGGCAATTATGTGTATCGTGATAAAAGGCTGCAGCTACACACTTTAATTGCAAAGCCAATTACATACAGCTTTTTGACAACTCACGTCCTTGCATGACAGTACTACAGACAGCCACTGTTGCTGGGTGAAATCAGTTACAAACATGGTGCGGCACCAAGAACCTTGTACTAATTTCTCCGGTTGCTAGGAAAATGCCATGGTTGCCAGTAATATCTCATGTTTGTCAGCAAATACTTCCCAATTCCAAGCATGGTAGTAGTAAAATTTGAAAAAGTGGAATGCAAACCAGAAATAGACATGGTTCATCTCAAAGTGAAAGCTGTGTCTCAGTGTTACAGTAAACATGTTTCTAAGGACCTTCTCCATTTCCGGAGCTGTTTCACTACAGCTAGATGCTGTTTGTAGACAAGCCCACCACTTCTATTCAAACTGCGATCAGAGCAATATGCTGCCAACCAAAGCAATCACAAGATCACAAGGAGATTTTCCCTAACTGGACCTGAAGTACCCATTTATTATATAGACACAGATGGTTTCCAGGGAGTCACTGACCATATGTAGGCATGTGTGACTGGGGCTTTAGCCATCATCTCCCCAGCAACTTCCATCAACCACTCGAAACTGGTTGGGATATACTCACCTGGTGGTTACCAGATGGTCATGGACCTTTCTAATTATCACATGTGATAGCAGGAAAGCTAACATTACGTTGTTATTGATCATGAGTGCAAAACCTTGATACACACAACTATGTTCATCTGCCCTCTAGAGGACATCATAGCCCCTTTTCTGTTAGTACCTAATTGGATCAACTCAGCACGGTTTGCCACCTGCTTGCCCGGGGTTCCAAGCGATCTGACCAGGTACTAAAATGTGATGCTGTCAGACTGCATACAGCCCACTGGCTGGTCAGTGGCGTCACTCGATGAGTCCTGAGAGCGTCTTATTCATGAAAATTAAAACCGCCACGAAACCCGGCATTGAGGGAAATGGCTACAAAAAACAATCTTAAAGATAATTTAAGAAGTAAAAATAGAACCATGTATTTTATTTTACATAACACTTGAAAGAAAGATGGAGTATGACGGAGGGAGTGGGAGGAGGAAGAGACAGGGAGATAAAAAAGAAAACATGAGAGAGAGGGAGAAAGAGAGGAAGAGAAAGAGGAAGGGATGGAAAGAGAGAGAGAGTGCACAGCTGAAATGAAGTGCACTGCGACTGCAGGTGAGTGGGGAGGGAGTGTAGTGTGAGTGACTCACCCATGTGCTCCTCGATGAAGGTGTTATCTGTGAGGGGAACTCTCCTTCTGCCTATCCTGGTCTGACCTCTCTTCAGAATGAGCTCACGAACCGACTTCAGGTTGGGAAATCTGTCCGACACACAGCCCAGTATGTAGAGGATTGAACACAAATTCAAGCCAGCATTACCCTCTAAAGCACACTGTGTTTCACGCACTCACCCCCACGCCACATAAGGCTCCACCATCTTCATCATGGCGATGGAGGTCTTGTTAACTTTGACAAAGCTCCCACTGAAGATCTTCCTCAGCCTCATCATCTGGATCACTTTCATCACTTTAGGGCTGACACCTTTAGTCCTAACAGGAGAGAACCAGTCGGGTTAAACAAACTGTCGGCCGGTTCTGGAAGCCTGTGTCTGCTTTCCAGTACTTACTGTCTAATGCGGACGGCGAAGGCAAGCTTGTTCTTGGCTGGAGGCAGTGGTTCAGCTGGTCTCTGTTTGACCCTTTGGATGCGGGTGTCATCCCGATGCTGTGTGTGGCTTTCCTTTAAGAAATCTTCCAAACGCTTGAACTTGATTTTCCCTTTAGTCACCTACAGCATTACAGAAATACACACATGAATGCACAACAGTACATAAATTCCATACAGCTTTTAACTACAAAGCACGGTCATGACGTTTGGATATATTGTATTGTATATATGTAATATGGGCATCAGTGCTTACCCTTCTCTTCTCGAGCAGTGCGAGTTTGGCTTGCGTGGCTTTGATTGCCTGGTATGCCTTCCTCTTTTTCAGAAGATACTCTGGAACCAACTTGATTGCCTTTTTTGTCCTGAAGAGAACAAAAAGTAAGAGAAGAAAGCTTTGGACAAACTAAATAAACGTGGCTCAGTCACAGGATTGTGCTGTGGAGAACTGGAGGCTTTGAGTAGCTTCAGGTGTAACCCTAAAACTTGTTAGGAATCACCTAAAACTTGGCTTTTCAGTGTTACCACTTGTTACTGGGGTATGACAGGTATAATAGGTCTGTTAAGACTGATTCGCCAAAAACACAGTGTTTATGAGGACCTAGTTAGCCTGAGGTCCCAAGGCTTTTCTTGCGTCCTTGTATTAGGACAGCCGGGAGAACAGAATTGTCTGACAGAAATTCAAATAGCTTGACCCAGAAATTTTAGGGGTGACGCCAGGTCGGGAGGCCATGGGTATACTTATTCAGTTCGGAGCTACCTTCGAGTCACCGACGGTATACACTTAGCTCCATGTGAAAGTAAGCTCCTCAAGATACGCCTTTTTCACCCATCATCCTTCTAAATAGATACCTTAATCGAATCTTTAAGATTCGTACTTAAAGGAAAAAGCACAATCAGCACATCTACACATAGGAAACCGAACGGATGGACTTAGATACGATTATAAAATCAAACACATACTCTGATTCAGCCATCGTAGATTCCTCGTCGCGGACAAATGACGTCAGCAGATGGTGCCTCTTGCCTCGACCTGCCACAGCGTTTCCCACTGCCGATGTTTGGGGGTGATGGCATCATGTGTAGCTCTGACATTTTTAAGGTGATGCCACAAGATGGCACAAGCCACACTTTGGGGGTGATGACGACGCCACGGCCGTTTGCACAGACATGTCTCAAAATACGAAGCTAAAGCATCCATTCCATCATGCTAGTATCGATGCTGTCGGCATTTCGATCGATCCGCCCACATCTTACTCTTTTCCGGGTTTAATTTTTGTAACTTGGCGTGTTGTGCCGCTGCAGATTGGTTGCAAGAAGGAAGGCACCCGCCTCCAAATGGGACAATCCCCACTAGGGTTTAAATTCCCGGGACTCTCCACCTTTTGTTTTTAGAACCGAAGAAGCCTCTTGGATGAGATAAGTCTTCTTATAAGTCCAGTTTCCTTCGTCAAGATCTCTCTCAATGCTGCCATCACCTGGATGGCTGAGAACCCACACAAACATTTGTCTCACTTTGCATCTATGCAAATCTGACAGTAAAATATTTTTTTAACACCAAGCATGACCTAGGGTTACACAAATATTTTTATCAGGACCACTTAAGGTTTGCCTTCCTTGCATGAAAGTCTAAAATAAAGTTCTTTTGAATTTTCATATATTAATCGTTTGAGTTATTTAGTCAGTGTGAATAAAGCATACACTGTCTCTTATTCAGCCATGCCTCTCTGTTCCCACACACCATTTTGGTTTCAAAAAAAAGAGAAGGATATCTATACTGATATGGACCTGGTAATGTCTTAGGAACAAAAGGATATCACGTGGAAATGAGAATAATTAACCTACATAGGTTGAATTCAAAGACACTCTAAAAAGAAGATATTCTCTTTATATCACTTGTAAAGAGACATACAGTACATCTTTCCAAATTCCTTGATATCAGTTTGAATAATCAGTTTTCAGAAAATATTTTAACCCTGGAGAACCCATGGGGTCAGATCCGACCCCATTGGTTTACTAGGGAACCCATGGGGTCAAATTTGACCCCATGGGTTCTCCAGGGTTAAACTGTTCAGAAAAACTGCTTCAGACCTAGGACAAGACAGAGCTGTGGTGTAGGCATCCAAAACACGTGCTTTAAGATGCATTTTAGCACTACGTGTCACATTTTCGGGCTTTAAACTCTAAAGCTGCTATACTGTGGAAAGGTTGTACAAATACTCTAAGAAGGATGAACACTTAACACATAACACATCACATAAAATCAAATGAAAAGATGACACAAATTATTTTCCTAATTCTTTCACTGTAGCAAAGTCCATGAAATCACTTAAAAAATATGGCATAAGTATAAACGGCATTCAGGACCTGAATGGGAAATGGGAAATGACCGAAAACTCCAAAATATAGGCGTCAGGCCAAGGGGATACAAGGATACCCACCCCAGCCCACCACCTCTCAGCATGGCCAACTTCAGACTGGAACAGAGTCCAGCCCCTCTCCGGGGGACTGGTTCCAGAGCCCAAGTCGTGCACTGAGTCGAGCTTGACTATAGTCAGTTTCGCTCAACCTCACATACTAGCTCAGGCTATTCCCATTCAGAGAGGTGACATTCCATATCCCAAGAACCATTCTGGGTAGCTGGAGATCTGTCTGGCAGAGTCACTGCTCTTGGCTGCTACCTGGCATACATTGCAACAGACTCCTACTATGCCTCCTGTGGGCGATGGGCCTACATTTTTTTTTAACCAAAAATGTCTTTGAATAAAATATTTTTTTATTCTGTATCAGTAAGTCTGCAGGATCTTAGCCTGGTCATTGTCAACCACCCTGTGGGGTATATCCCATTTTGTCCATGTATATCCCATACTCAACATAGATGTTCCTGTATTTTATACAGTGTGCCAGCCACTTGTATATGGTCTTCCATGTATGCCGTGCATGTTAGAATCTTGTACCCTGCTGTTATGTGCTGGACAGTCCCTGTACAGGTAGAGTAACTATGGTAGCAGAGAGACTCACTGTGTCTCAAAGTGACATCAAGAAGATGATAGAGGTTACTTTATTATGTTCTGTATTGACTGTGGATTAATTAGTTAACCAAACCTTTTTATATAGGTTCAAAAGTGAACTTCTTTAAGTTTGATTGAACTAAAATAAAAATAAAAACTAAATGTTTTTATTTAGTTTAAGTTAACTATAATAACCTTGGCTCACACATTAAGACACACTTTTTTGTGTTCAAAACTCGCATGACTGTGTCAGCACTGTGATTTCCTTCAGTTTAATTTCTCCCTGATAATTGACTGAAATAACTGAACTGAACTACTTTTTGAATATGTGCAGTTTCAGGTCTGAGCGTGTTGCTCCATCTAGTGAGCCATCTTAAGCATTGCTTAAAGTGACCTGAATAGGGGAGACCGGTTGCAACATGGGTCAGTTGTAACACTTTCAATTTCTCCAATCAGGGCTAAGTTTCAAATGATGTGACTCATCCTGTGCATGCCCAATTCAGTTCTGCTATCACATGTGGAAAATCAGCACATTTTGTCAAACACAGACAATTTAACACGAAAAAAAGTAATTTGTATGCCAAAAAGTACGTTTTTCCCATTTATTTCAATTTCTAATAGCATTATCTGCTTTGCAGCGAAACTCATCAAACTTAAATTATGTTATTTGTATGTCTATGGGGATATATTCTGTGTAGGTCTTTAGTGCTAATGTTTTAGCCGTTGGCTATAATGTTAGCTAGTTCATGGCTATAGGAGTCTGGGTCAGTTGTAACAGCAACAGTCTGGGTCAGTTGTAACAATTTAATAGATGTTAAAACTTACCACACTATTACTTTAACTTATATTAAACAAGTTGGGGCAACGACATCAGCAGAGAGAGGTTCACTGGTCGCATTTGTATATGCGGTTAATGCCATTGGCAACACAATTCCTCCACTGTTTGTGTTCCCACACATACATTATGTGTCAGAGATGGACCAGTAGG
>NW_005187575.1:110192-119560 GCF_000239375.1 Pundamilia nyererei | reverse complement strand
ACCCAGAGTTTTCGTTAACTCAGGGTATACTTACTCAGTTTTTCCACTAAACCGGCTTCCTGGAACAGGGCCCAGATCACGGAGGTCATTCCTCTTTATTTATTTATTTTCTTCGACAAAAGACACTTACTTACTTTTAAAAAAATCTACATAAAATTTACAAAGTTCTGCCTGCCCTACAATGCTTTTGATTCAGATCAGCATCAGAATTTGCTTTGCTACATACACTGAATTAAATTATAAATATGAAAGATAGAAAAATAAAAATAAGGTACTCTGTTGAAGATGCAACATGTTAAATATGTACTCTAAAGTTATGCTGTATACAATGTAAACAAGATATGTGAAAGTGAAAATAGTGAAAATAGTCCAAGTGTCACAGGGAGAGTTTGAGGCTGAAAGTGTTCCGACTATCCAGCGTGTCATGGAGAGGGTATGAAGGATTGTGTCATGGTCCATGTGAGTGGCTGTTTTTCTATTAGCTCTCGGTTTCCACCTCTAGGTGGAGCCTCATCAGCCTTTAAGACCAGTGCTCTCAACAAATCTTTGTCAGAACGCCTGCTAACCTCTGATAGTGCTGGAGGAGCAGGGAAGCGAATCACAGACCTTCTGATTGGTAGATAACCCAGTCTGTTGCCTGAGCCACGGCTCCGTAAACTGGAATTGGGATTTTGGCATTGTATTATTCAATGGAAAAACAATAGCAATATTAGCAACAACTGCTTTTTCCACGAGGTGTTGTGTAAGTCAGTATCCATGCTGGAGTTGTATTGTGTTCACATACAGAGACATGCTCAGAAGATGTTGGTTCTTTTCTGTCTCTGGTATCTTTCTGTTCTTAAGGTGGTTGATTGTTTTTCTGATCTTCACTTTTGCTGGTTTGCACAGTTAATTTTGAAAGTTATTTTTCATCCTATACACACTCAAAAACTAATTGCTGATATATGCTGTTAATACACCAACATTTTTTATTTTTTGCCTTAATCTGATGAGAATAATGAAGAAGAAGGAATTCAGGGGAAGCCACACAACAAAGAGACTCAGGTTGGAATTGAACCCAGGCTACTACACTTAATCTTATGTATGATCTCTTGGGCAACTGGTGAGCTAAAGCAATACACAACATAACCACATATATACATAAAATTTGGTTGCATTGATTCACCTTTAAAATTCAGTCAGTCCAAATTTTTTTTGGACTGTCCCTTTGAAAAATCAGAGTCAGATGTATACAGCAATGGTGTATTATTACAAAAAAATAAATAAATAAATTCCAGTCACTTAAGGGAATGCCACCAACCCTTAAGTGACTGGCATTGTGGTAGATTGGTAATCTGTAGGTGTTAAACACTCTGTTCTTTAATCAGAACGCAGAAATGCATATGGCTCATCTGATGATGTGGACTGCTACTGCCTGAGTTTGTGCTGCGTAGCAGCAGTCACAGAGAAGACAAAAGTAGTTCTTTGTACTTCTTAGGTTCTTAGGCCTTCTTTGCTTTAGCTGACTTGATCAAACCTAGAACCCCAGCTGGAGATAAAGGGTAAAAACCTGAGTAGTCATCAACATTCTCTGCTAAGCTGGGATTTCTGCACGAACTGTGGCAGTTCATGCAGTATATGCAATAAAAAGGTAAAACTGTAGTGAGATGCTTAGTTTTTTACTTTCATGCTTTTTGGCCCACTTCACTTTTTTGATGTGGACGTGTGCACATTTTTCTAACTTGTATTTGCCACTAAAGCTCATATGATTGAGATTAAGACGGAATACAAGAAAAAATATTTTTTAACAGCAGCAATTAGTCATTTTAGCATGCTTCATCGTTATGTATGCACAGCTCTTTGCAAAAACACTGAGCTAAAAGTCACTAAGGGGACATGAAGATGTGATACTATAATGCTCTGTGGGTCTGTGCGCACACATTTATCTTTTTTTAGCAGGAACATTTTGACTACTCCAGCTTTGAAAGAGAGTAATCACCAATATTTGTTGACCAGGAATAAGGAGTTTTTTCAAATTATGAACTATGATGTGTCGCACATCACATATTCTGAATATGTCAAGTAAATGGGACAGTTTGAAATGGTTGGAGTGCAGTCCCACCGTATCATATTACCTTTTGTAAGGACAGAGAAGCTGCCCTAGGTAAACTGTCAGATGGTTCCCATGGCAATATGCATTTACTGTGTTATTCAAATCCCAGACACACTATGTATGCACACCCCTACACACACTACAAAGTCTCAGATAATTTTTGTTTTTGAATTAATAAAGCCAAATTATTCCACAAAGGTCAGCGCAAGTCTCATTATGCAGCACAATAGTCACTTTAATCAGACTTCAAAGAGAAGCGGGTCTACCACTGCTGAGCCTGCATCTGGCTGTGTTTGTACTTTATCACAATATTCAGGTTAAGGTCTGTGCATATATTCAGAGTGGTTTGGGGTGGGGGTTCTAGGGTGGGGGACAGAGAGCGATAGATGGGAGGCGGAGGTGGTTATGACAAGGCTAATTGATTTTAAAGTCCCTTTGAAGTCAGGAGTGTGTGAAGCATAACACATTATTTTTTATTGATTATTTTTTGTGCTCTCCCTCTCACAGGCATAGATGCACATGCATTACTGTGTGAAAGTCTCGAGCCACCCTCAGTTTGTAATTTGCTTCAAAGGAACCAGACTTTGTTGTATTTTTAAAGTGGTCTTGAGCAAAGAACGCAAAGAACCCATTTTAAATAGTGTCTTTAGGCACTTTTAAACTAACAGCTTGTCACAAAGATAAATAATTAAGTAGAGTTTGAATGGCATATAAAAATCTACTCCAGGTGATTCCTAAGCTAAAAACTGGCTATATATCTGCATGGTGTGCTGAGTGTCCCTAAAAAGTTGTGGTAAATGGAATTATTATTGTATAGTTTTCTATTTCAGCACTCAAAGTGCTTCATACAACATGTCTTATTCACCCATTCATGTGTTTCTACACCTAAGTGGTTTGCAGTGAAAGAACTGGAGAACTTGGGAGTTCTGTATCTTGGCCAAGGATACTTTGGGATACAGACTAGAACAACCAGAGTCTGAAACACCAGTAGATGACCTGCTCTACCTCCTGAGCCAAAGCCACAAAGCTGTCCATAAGTGTCAGGCCTAGAAAGCTCTCTAAAGTAGATGAACCTTATCTGAAAATGATATCTTTGGGCTATAGGATATAATATAACAAAGAGATGACCCAGGACCTAAGATGTATTTGACCCTTGTGTCACATCTGCAGAGGCAGACGGGGTGGAGTGAGGATAATATGGACCCAAAAGCAGACAATGGAGGCAGAGTGAGGTGATGAACAAATAATAAGCCTTTTATTTGGCTGAGCAAAAGTACAAACAAAAAGCAAAGAAAGACTAGAATGGAGCTAATGAAACCTATACTGGAAAAACTAAATACAAAACACTGCATAAAACTAGAAACCTGGAAACACGGGGTGAAAAACGCAGACAAGCTGACAACAGACAGAGGAAGACAGAGAACTAAATACACAAGAGGGTAACGCGGGAATGAGGAACAGGAGGGAAACACAGCTGGGACTAATCACACACACGAGACAGGGAGGAAGCAAAACAGAATACTCTAACACAGGACATGGGACTGTCAAAGTAAAACAGGAAATACACGAACATAGAAACCAGGATAACTAGATGCAACACAAGGAACACAGGGGAGGCGCAGTAACAAACCCTAAAGACTAGAAATCACCAAAATACTAATGAATAACTAATGGACCTAGAAATACAAAAAACTAAACCATGAAAAACCACTAAATCACAGAATATTAATCATCAAAAATATAAAGACTGGGACACCCGGGACCATGACACCTTGGGTTGATCCATGTACTGCTCGCTGAAGCCTGAGAGCAACTGGAAGTCAATCTTAAGGAAGGAAACCAAGCGAAAAGGCTGAGCAAATCAAATTACACATTAACTCGATTGACAATCAGTGGCAACATGACTTATGGAACAATGAATGAAAATGTGAAGTTTGAATGACATTGTACGGACAATAGGTGCTGTTAACAGTGGTTTATGAAGTCCTGCTTAATAACTGATAATACAATTCTCACCACTTAACATTTAAAACAGTTATATTCAATATAATCCATATGAAAAGTACCCCATATTTATATGTGCAGAATAAATTTTCAAAACAATATAGAGCAGATATTTTGACTTGTGATAAAAAGAAAATCACAGTTGCTACTGTTCACATTAACAGTGGTTTTGTTCTATTCAAACATCTTTTTAAGCCATGACAATGTGAACAGGCGCAATTCAGCCACCTGGTCAGGTGACCTTGATTTCTTGTTATACTCTTTGTCTTTTTTCTTGTCCAAGTTCAGTTCATCTCAATGGGCTTTATACTGTTATATAAAGATAACAGAGAGAAAACCTCAACAATCAGATGACACCCATCAGCAAGGAAAAACCTTTTCACAGGAAGAAACCTCTGGCAGAACCAGGCTTAGGGAGGGGCAGCCATCTCCTGAAAATATGTTTGAGAAGTTGTTAACCAATAGGATGCTGTTAAACAACAGTTGTCCGTTGTCACTCTTGAGTACACGATGGTTTCTTTGTGTGCGTGGCTTCTGAGTTCTACGTGCGTGGGTTTTTAAAATTATGCAAGAGAAATTTAATTTAATTTAATTTAATTGTTGAATTTTCAACATAGATGTAATTCCATAGTGCTGCACCAAAAACCTGCTTGTAATTGCTTTGCCCATTCCCAGATTGTTGTATCACCTGTGGTTTCCATGGAAGATACCGACTTGTCAGCAAATACTTGCTAGATACTAGAGAAATGGTACTAAAAATTGCCCATTCAAAATTGGGCAACCAAAGCCATTGTAAAGATATCTATAGGTCTGCCATTTATGTGATGTCACACATTCAAAATGGCAGGTAAGTTAACATCAAATGGTTTTATCCTGAATAGAGACTAAATAAATAAATACATTTGTGGTGGTAAATGTGTTTTTTCTATGCTAAAGTATCTTAAAATAGGAGCCTATAGGGACTCACTCACTTTTAGAGCCAACTTAAAAAAAGGATATTGAAAATATGATCTTTTCCATTTCTTGGCAGTAGGATGAGTCACTGAGCTCAGAGATGTTTGTGTATGACTGCCAGAGACAGCACAGTGACAGGCGGTGCAAGCAAACAGCTTTGACACGATGCAAAAAGGCCTTCCCTGGTGTTAAATCACATACACACAGGTACAGCACGTTTTGTGTATGTGCACACGCACTTGCACATACACATACACACACAGCTATATACATTCGGGCTCTCTTTTTGCATATTTCCTTCATGCACACGCAGCAGATGGGACAATCAGGCTGTTCGTCACATGTGCCTTTTGAAGATATGAGGCGTCAGCATGGTGGATAGCACTGAATGATTTCACAAGAATGAGTCAAACTATAATGAGGTATTTGATGGACACATTTATTACATAATATGCAGCATGGCCTGATTTTCCTTTTTATTTATGCAGCAATCTGTGCTAACGGCTGTGTAAGCAAGCACCAACCACACAGAAGCTTGCTAATCTGTTACTGGAATAGTTTTTAAGAAATAATGATAATAAGCTTTATGATATAACAATAGTGTTCAGGTAAGTTAACTGTAATTACAAAATGTAAGTAAAACGTTCACAACTATGGCCACATTTTGAGATGTTGAATGTATGACTAATTACCATGAGCCAGACTGATCTACAGTTTCGTTTTACTCTTGGCTATATATGATGTCAGTGAGAATGGATATCACTATTGTAGTCATCACAGGTACACTTTTCTGCCTGTGAGCAGAGCAGCTGCAGCCATCTGATGTTCAAACCGTCAGTTTCTAAAATAATATATATTATATTAATGAAGGGGTAACAGGAAATAATAAATAAAAAACAACAAGTAATGCAGGGTGTCAAAATAAGACTAGCTCAGGTAAGCCGGTTTTAAAAAATATTTTTTATTAATGGAGATTCAAAAGAGCAGGAGTTAAAACGTTTTAAATGCTAATTTGTTAACCTCTTACATTAGGTTAAAATTTGTACCTATTTGGACCAAATGTTACAACTTTTCACAACAAAAAATAAACTATAATGCCAAAATGAATTTATGAGACCTTATTTGAAATGTATTATCTATTGAAAATTCCTGGAGTTGCCAGTATCAGCAGGGTTAGTAAAATCTTAAACTGAAATGCTCCTGTTTTGCACATGTACGGAAACCTTTCTGCTCACAAAACAAGGCACAAAGCTGAAACTCAGACTGCAGTGCAAAAGGCCGCCAGGTGCTTCTGCCATGGTCACAGCATCTCATTTTATAACCTATGAAAAGTGTTCAAATCCCCTGAAACCAGGGTGTGAAGCACTAAACACCAACTTCCAGTAGGGGATGCTGGAGACCCACGTTGAACACAGGGCTTCCCATTACCTTGGTGATGATATGTATTCATTACTGTGCCCCGCAGACTCAGTGGTCCCAGACTTTTAACCTGGGAGGTAGCAGAGCTCAGGAGTCTAATGTGTGATGAGCCATTAGCCTGCAGGGAACAATTAGGGTCCTTGTTTAAATAGGCAATGGTTGATTCGACTCATCATTTGAGCCGGTGTTCAATAGGGGAATAGGCAATTAGGTTGACCATGCTTGCTCGAGTGTCATTATGGTCAACATCTGTCCATATGAAACCTGCCCAGAAGACCTGGTGTTAGCACCCAAATCATCTTATCAGAGAATGCATGCGCTGACATCTTAGGAGTTTAAGTCCGAACTGCAGTTAGAAGAGAATAAGAATGAAAAAGCACCAATGATTTAAGACACATTAATTTTTAGCAAATATACATGCATTTTTTCCACCCCCCACTGCCAGTTCAAACAGAAAACTACAAATTTTAACATCCAAGAATTTAAGAAAAACTAGAAATACTAAGCTTAATTACAGCAATCTGTTTACCTGCTACAACCTCATCCACACATCAACATTTCTGTTGTACGTTTTAATATACGAAGCTTGCTAACTTGGTAGCTAGCGTGGTAGGGTATATTGCCTACAAATGCAATCATATGCAACCTTTCTATCATGCTAATGCTAATAAATTCACTTGTGAGCTTTCTCATTGATGTCTAGATTAGAAATTCCATACCAATGACTATAATAAGCATCCAAAAATATACGTCAATACAACTTTTCAGGTTTTTGTCACAGTGTGATGTGTCAATCAACAGTATCCTCCGCTCTCAGTAATCCAGTTGATTCAGACACTCCACTTTGTGTTAACAGAAGTTGTTTCATTCACTGACTTTCCGTGGTTACCGCTAGTCACCTAACCCAGACACCCCTTTGTAATATACCTGCTTTTACATGACACTTTTTTAGTGTCACTGACCACTCAAGGCACTTTAAACTACAAGTCAGTGCTGTTTATCTTTGCATTCATATAGTGTATCTTTTTCAAATACTTTATGTTTATGTCACATTGTTGGTCAATTCAGAATCACCAGTTAACCTAACATGCACATCTTTTGATTTGAGGGCCACGCCTTTGTCTTATAATGTGTCTGGTTACATGATCATTTTTAATTCCTTAAACTGCAAAACAGCACATTAAAAAACATGGCTTCCTTTTCCTTTCCTTTCCATGTTGCTTGTCATTTTTCTGTGTGTCTTCATATCCATGTTGTGTTTAGCTGCGGGTAAAAAAAGGAAGTCGGAGCCTCGGAGCTCTGGCTGTTTTTCACATTATCTGCCTTTCTCAGCGCCAGTCCTGACCTTGCTGCAGTGTCCCTGAAGATCTTTGTTCAAATTCTGACATTCACTGAATGGTGCTACCTAAATATATGAAAAAGAGATGATAGCGTAGGGCAGAATATTAATATTGCTACATATTTCATATATGTGTATAAGAGCTGCATTCCTTCACTCCTCTTTTAGTGATAGCGACACAAACCAAATGCACTGTTGGAATAATTTTTCCCTTGGCGCTTGCTTTCAGTACAAGTTATTTTAAACCTCATACGTTGCAGTGGTGACATTTGACTCTGACTGTAGACTTCATTTGAAGCTTTTACTAACAAGATACTATCCTCAGAGTTTCTCCCGTTAGTGCAGTCATAGCCCCTTCTGGCATTTTCCTGCAATAATGATGTTTAGCGTGGTTTTAGACTACAAATTAAAAACTTTACTGCTCCCTTATGACCTGCCTCCCGACATGGGGAGAGCATCATTCATGTTCATGTATGTTGGGCGGTTTGTCAGAAACCTGAGCACTACCTTATAAATTCATGAGCTCCATGGCTTTGATGTTGAGGGAGTGTGCTCCAGAAGGCAATTACTTACTGTCGCCATTTGTAGCGTATTGACTCTGTAAAGTCAAGTTGTTTCATCAATAAGCACTCGGTGCATCCATTCCTCTTTCAGCAGCCAGTTATTGACAGCGATGCTTTCGGAAGCCACCTCAAATGATGGGCTCCTCCATAAAAATGCCATCTGATCACTGTTAGGTTTAATCTGATGGCATTGGGCCATTGTTAACAAACGCTTCGACTGGAAGCTCGTCATACAAAACGAATGGCCATGTGCTGTGGGTTGAGTGGCTGTAAACAGCTTCAGATGGCTGCGTGGAGGGAGAGGGAGGCATTTACCAGCCAGCCATCATCAGCACTGTGTGTTTGCTCTTCCCTCAACCCTTCCTTTCAGCTTCTCTTTAATTGTTTTCCTTGGTCTGTCACTTCTTTTCCAACTTTACAGTGTTCCATTTTTATATTTTTACAGTAGCCATTTTGGGCATGTTTTTCCCCCCATTGATTTGTGCCGATAAACGAGAACAACAGCTGAATTTTGCAGTTATGGAAAGTACTGCCAAAATTATACTAATTATTTGGAATTTGAAGAAGAAGGCTGCTGCTACTCTTTACTTTCTTTATTGACTCTATTATTTATCTATTTTTCACTCTGACTTACCCAGACTGTCCTTGGACTTTACCTTTGTGACCAATGCTGTTTAGAGTGGACCCATCATGCGTCTTTGTAGATCCATAAATTCATTTTTGTATTTACTTGAGTCACTTAAAGTGAGATGTCTCTAAGTGGTAACAAATAATGGATAGCCACGTTCTTTGACATCATACACAGAGTTGAACAAAGTGTATGAGATTTTGGCTCACAGGGATTTGCACAAATAGTAGCACATTTTTAAAAACTGTTTGCCGAGGAGAGCGCCCACCATCCAGGCCGTCATCGGCAGCTGGCTGGCTTGGCAGTGAGCATTAGCGGCTAACCGGCTAACATTGGACCCAGTCTTCTTCTTCTTTTATGTTTTTTTTT
>NW_005187575.1:85512-93725 GCF_000239375.1 Pundamilia nyererei | reverse complement strand
GCGATGACGTCATTTAGCGACTTCTAGCGACTTTTAGGACAACCAATAGCGATTTTCCTTACTGAGGAGTTGGCAACACTGTCCGCGAGGCTCCTCGGTACCCGTAATGCTCCAACAATCCATCAAGCCGGTGCAGCTCCGTAGCTTAGCAAAGTAGTACTAAAAAATTTTTTGACAGATTGCTGAGCACCGTGTTCCACATAAAATCGGTTCGCGGTCATCAAGCACAACCAGATTCATACATAAGGCGCGCTGTCGATTTTTGAGAAAATGAAAGGATTTCAGGCCGTGCATGGCGTTAGCGTGGTTAGCTCGTTAACACGTTGACGGCATCCAGCCCCATGCACGGGGCGATGTGCAGTAACACGTTAACGGAGATTTGCCGTGTCCATCTTGTTGCTGCCTGCAGGTGAAGCAATGGGGGAGGAGGGGGAGCTGTGTTCAGTGAAGGAGAGGCGAGGCCGAGTAACGTTGTGTAAAGACAAAAGCGGACGAAAGAGAGGCAAACTTGTGGCTCCACAATTATAACGTAACATAGACTATATCGATATAAAAGATATTGTCACATCTTATATCTCGTATAAAAATATATCGATAGTTTTAAAAAACTCGATATATCGCCCAGCCCTACTGGCCATACAAAACAAAACAAGTATACTTCAATTATATTTCCCAAGTATACCTTACCTAGTACGTATACTAATAATGCTTCTTGGGACTATATTGGCCCCCATTTTAGTACATAACAGTATTCTTGAAATTAACTTTTAGATGTACTTTTTGTTCACCATAATTGTACTAGCATAATGTCATAATGTCTACAAGAGTATAATTAAAATATACTTGACTCTATCACAATACTAACCGTACAAGTATATTATTAACTAATAGTATTACTAATGTTTCACATTGTTTGACTAAACAAATACATTTATTAATATATGAGGTTCCATTCAGTTCAAGGAATTAAATTTTAGTGTGGCTGCAACTTACTCCTAAGTTAAAAATGATGAATTGCAGAATAGCAGATAGTCAGATTAACAGTATTTTGTCTCTATCGTCAGGTTTTACACGCTTTTACACATACACATGCAATTACTGTCCCTCCATTTAGAAAGGCAGAGGCATCACAGTGTAATTATTTTGCATGTAATTGTTTTTTTTCCCTGTGTAATAATATTCAACATTGTGGATTTCTTATTAGTTTATGTGTTAGTTTGAGCTGGCATGAGCTACTATGCCATTACGTTCTGGTTGTGAAATATCTCGACTGCTGTTTGATGGTTTGTTTGTACTCCTGGTCTTTTTGGAACATTTTAGTAGAAGTGTCTCACAGATAACATGGCCTGCTGTGTTTTACAGAGCATCCAAGAAGTTTGCCCTCCAGGGAGTGAATTCTTGTATTTTATTATTTAATAGTAATGATCAGAGACGTATGTCTGTGTATTATACATTTTATGGCTGCAGCTTGCTAACCACACTTGTTAGCATTAGTTGATAACTTAGCATGGCTCCTTCTCAACCAAATATAGTGACCATCACAGTCCACAGTCCATTGCAGTCCAAAAACTCATACATACTAAAACACTATGTGCATTTGTGCTTCTGTTTCTGTGTCTTTAATGTATACTTTATACTTTATTGATCCCCGTGGGGAAATTCCTCTCTGCATTTAACTCATTCACTCAGTGAAGCAGTGGGCAGCCATTGGTTTCCCGGGAAGCAGCGTGTAGGGACGGTACCTTGCTCAGGGGTACCTCAGGGTTTGTTCATGGATCAAGCTCTCATTGAATTATTGGAATATCTGAATAGAACAAAGTAATTGTAAATGTTATTAATAACACTTGTATTTCCACTATAACAGATCTCAGACCACTGGACTTTTCTAGCAAAAGCTCTGGATATGCCAAAACCCCCCCCCAAAAAACCCATAACCCATAATTAAAAACTCAAATCATTACTGGCTTATGAGTTGGAAAAATCAGCTTGAACTAACTTCTCTCACTGGTTATATCTTTGTTTGCTGTATAAGCTGCCTCTGTGCCCTTGTATTACACACCCACTCAGACACACACAGTACTGCTCTTTCCCTTCTCACCTCTCTGCTTCTCCTCCTATCTGCTTTGTCTCCGTCTCTATCTCTGTGATTGGCTAATGACACTATTCCAGATGGCTCGCCTACTGTGGTGTGTGTGCGTGTGCGTGCTGGCCAGGTTTGAAAAAGATCTTTCATCTTCTTCTTTCTCTGACAAAGGAATCAGTCCAGTCAGCACAGCTGTCCATCTGCTTCCTCTTTTCCACAGAGTCTCGATTAATCCTAATGTCGTGCTGCACGGCTCAGCATTGGCCCGTGCTCTCCCCCACCGCTCTATTTATTCTCGCTTTCTTAACCTATCACTCTTCTGCAATGGTTTCTTCTCGTACAGTCATATTCTCTTTCCTCTCACTCTGATCCTCGCATTCTCCTCCCACTCCCTCACTGGCTTGCTCTCTTGCCTCTTGCCTTCTGCTCCATCATTGTTTTCTCCCATCTTCTCCATTTCCCTTCTGTTTCTCTCTTTTTTCTCCTTCTCTGTTTCTGTCCCCCTCCCTTCTCCTCTCTACCCTCAGTCCTTAGTCTTTTCATTGCTGTGTAACAGAGAGTGACATGTTTGGCAGTTTTTCTGCTTTCTCCTCTCATAAGGAATTACTGTCCTGACCTACTTCCATGTGCAGCAGCTGCCTCATACACATGGCTTAGGCACCAGTTGTGTCACTAACTGTCACAGCAAAGGATGTTCAAAATACCTGACTGTCCTGTTGTCATCGCATGATATCAATTCTGTAAATACAGCACAGTATTATGGCAGTTGGCAAAAGAGTCCCAGCATTTAATCCAATCATTCCTGTTTGTGAGACAGAAGACACTGAGAAAACATATATCTACACAGAAACTGTTCTCCTACATGATTTTAGTTCTCTCTGAAAACATCCTCATCCTTACTGTAATGCTATATTTGGAAATACCAATGCTAATAATTCAAACTTTTCTGTGTGTAAACTCAGTTAAAATCAGTTCTTTTTATATAGCCCAAATTCACAACAGCAGTTGCTTTAACCCTTTGAGATCCACACCAAGAAAAAAACAATGGAAACATTTTTGCTTGCATTTCTTATTGATTTGTGTGAGTAATAACCACAATCAATAATTTTTTTTCAATAGACCCTGTAGTTTTTAAAATGTTAATCTCTACCAAATGGTTGAGATGTCACTTAATGGTAAAAGTATGAAATGTCATGCAAATACAAGTACGTTAGATAATACAGTTGAAAAAATCAAATAAAGGGCCAAATTATAATTAAATTAATAACAAAAACTATCCAGGGCATTGGATACAGTTTATTTCTAGTAGCATGCCAGTGAACATTGCTGTTTTCATTCCATCAAAAGAAAGTATTCTATCAAACAACAAAATGCATATTTTTTAAATCTGCAAATGTGAAAAATGTGTAACAGCACAAAATACTCACATTCAGGCCACTTGGGATTGAATTCTACTGTGCAAAATCATGTTTGTTTTAAAAATAAAAACCTAAAACAGTGCAAATCAAGCACAGCTGCTTGTGGTTTTGATCGTTGGGGTGTTAGGGTGTAGCATTTATTCTGTAGTCTTGGAGAGCTGAATCATGGTTGTCCAACTCTAGGTGCTGGCTTGTTAACTTGGTTCAGACACAGCCAGGTGGAAACCTTTTGAGAGCCATCGGTTACTGGTCCAGTAGGGCACAGTCTCTCTTGTAGACCAGGTATTCAAGTCAAGGACGTAACCGAACAGTGGAATATGCCATCTCCTTAACTTGTAACTTATAACTTGCCTTATACAGGTGTAATAGCATATCAGAAAGCGTCATTTCTCCCATATGCTAATTATATACAGGGATGAGTGATGGGCATGGAATGGTGATCTTTGCATTGGACTCTTTGCTCTACCGTTTGACCGATGAAAGAGGCATGAACCCACAGGCATTGTTTAGAAGGTTGACACATTTCTTGTCAAACCATTTTATTGCACTCAGACCTTCATCAGACCTGTAATAACAGGCTCCGTGGCCCTTCTTCATCAGGTCTTTGTCTGCCATCAGGGGAGCTCCACGGTGCTGTTTGGTCATACAGTACCAATGGACCTGACACCCAAGGAGGTGTGCAAGTTCTGGACCAAGCTGAAACTTGCGAAGAGCTGAGGTTCTTTTATGGGTTTGCACACAGTTTTTTTTACAACTTTGGCCCCTAGAGGTAGCTTCTGTTCTTTTTCACTGAGGGGAGCATTGAAGAATGTAGATCCCCTTTGATACACAGCAAGTCGTGGATGATGCCAGATGAACTTGCTTGGCAGAACAATTTAAAGCCCCACTCATCTGGTTTGTTGGCAATATATTGGTGGAGAGTGCCAGCCTTGTTGGCTTCATATGAAACCATGACCTCAAACACACTGTGGTTGAAGATGGATGGTATCATGAGTATCATGGCACAGGACCATGTGATTTTTAGCCATATAATTGTTTCGCGCCCATATAGTACTTGTTAAACATGAAATTATAATTTTGACAATTTAGTAATATTAATTTAAAACTACTGTAATTTGGTTAAAAGGTAATCAGTTGTGATATTTGTGATTTCCACGTGTTATTCTTGATTTTTACAATATTTACTAACATTAACTCAGAAAGTTACAAAAATGAGTTACTGAGGAAATTATTTCAGCATATTCTTGCTGTGCTAACACTTGATGTGATTTATGAATAGCAATGGATAAACAAAATGGGTCTAGTGGCCTGATTTTATGGCAAATAATCAATTTTAGTAACATTTAGGTTATGTTAGCAGTAGGGATGGGTATCGTTTAGGTTTTATCCGATACCGGTGCCAAATCGGTACTTTTGAAACGGTGCCGGTGCTCAAACGGTGCTCAAACCGGTGCTTAAAGAATGGAGAACACAAAATTGGTCCAAAAACCTCTCATGTTCAGCTGTTTTTTGTAAAAATATAACAATGTTAGCCTTTTCTGCAGCTATGGGGCATATATGGTATCACTCTTGGCTGGAAGCAGTGCTTAAACAATGGAAAAAACACAAACTTTGTCCAAAAACCTCTCATGTTTAACTGTTTTCCACTTTTTCTTTGGTCATTTTAGCCTTTTTAGCCAGGGTGAAGGGAGTATCTGCCATCAAACAAGAGGACAGCCGCATGTAGCTATGATGATGTTTGCTAGTTCACCTTACATGCATTAATGTAATAACGTGGTTAGCCTACTCAACGTAAATTAGCTACTCACGCAGAGAAGAACGGCTGCTGCCACCATCATCCGTCATCATTTCTGCTACACTGGCAGGGCTAGGGGCCAGGACGCTCCTCTTCGTGTTTTTGGGGGATGTTGCATAACAGGCAACCCACCCGCAGTAGATGTGCTCGGTGTGAGGTCTCGCAGCAAGCTATCAAATACAGCGCATTTCTGGGCTTTTAAAAAAAACGCTATGCGTCGCCAGGTGTTTCATCGGATTTGAGGTGTTGCCTCCTTTGCACAGTATCACAGTATCAGCTTAAAGCACTTGTTGCAGGCTGCTGAGTTTGCATCTTTTGCTGTGAAGTACAGCCAGACTTCTGACCGCTTCGCCTTGGACATTTTTAATCTGTAGCTCTGATCTAACAGAACGTACGTACCTGGCCCCGCCTACTATCCTCGGAAACGTAAAATGATTGGCTGGAATCTAAAGTGTATCACAGCTCAGGAAAAAAAAGCACCGAAATAAAGCACCGAAATGTGCGCTGCTTTTCGGTCTGGTTACTACCGTTTATGTCAGAACCGGTGCCATCATGGCACCGGAACCGGGAACCCATCCCTAGTTAGCAGTAGCACCATAAAGGAACAAATCAACCGTTTGGTTGAGCACTTTTAAAAAAAAACTTAAACATTTAACCCTTGTGTGGTGTTCGTATTTTTGTTACTCAGCCAGTGTTCATGGGTCTGGTGGACCCGCTAGAGTTTTGGCTTTCCAAATTAACACTATCAAACAATTTTATGTTAAATTACTCAACAGATGTTTACTTCATCCCAATTACAAGACATATGAACAGCAAACATGGTTAATTTTTTCCCTTTACCTTTGTTAGATCACATTTATGAATTAATGTGCTTCTCGTTTTTCTTTTATATAAAATGTTATAAATAAATCAGTTATAATCAAGTGGAGTGAGTGGAAAGACACAACACATTTACACGTGAAAAAATAATTAATTGTTTGATTTTTCTTTTGAAGAAAAATGAACACGGGTCTCACAGACCCGAACACCATACAAGGGTTAATTTCACTTTTTTTAATGCTGTCAAGTGACATACATCTGTTTAGTAAGTCCTCTAACACTATCATATATCAAAAAAAATTATATCTTCCTATCTTAGTTTCATCAAAAAAACTCAAAATATGTTGGATGGTTTTTTGTTTCTGACTTCCTGGTTGGAGAGGTATAAGAAGAGCCAACAGTTTCCATTCACAGCGCCTTCTGGTGGATTCTTTTTTGGCATTACAGATGTAAACCAATTGGTAGAAAAGACTCAACAAGGTATGGCAATTTCAGTGAAAGCCTCAGTTAGATATAGGGACTGAAAATGTGCTCTACCAATTGGTTGAGCAGAACTCTAAAGCTGCTTAATATTGTAAGGTAAAGAAAGAAACCGCAGCAATCACGCACACAAGCACTTGGCGACAGTGGGAAGGAAAACTCCCTTTTAATGGGAAGAAACCTTTGGCAGAACAAGGCTCAGGGAGGGACAGTGATCTGCTCTCACTGGTTGGGAGTCAGGGGAGAGACAAGCATTCGGAAAGGGAAAGGATGAATGAAGAAGAAATGGTCAGGGCATCATGCATAGGAAACTCCCAGCAGCAGTTCAGGGTCTCCTGACCCAGCCCCAACTGCAAGCTTTATCAAAAAGGAACGTTTGAAGTTTAATCTTGAAAGTAGGGAGGGTGTTTGTCCACTTATTCCACTTTGGGAGCTTGTTTCATAGTAGGTGTCTGAAGAGTCTGCCTCCCAGTCTACTCTGGTCTTCGGCCTGCTCCACAACTGTTCAACCTACCCAACGTATTTTCCCAGGTGGCTGTTGCTCAGGAGGTAATCCAGTTTTGAGATCCTTCTCAGACGCCTTAACTCCCAGTCACATCCTGGGCCATTTGACCTCCATAAATCACATGATAGGGTGGGGCTAGGTTTCACAGTGGGTTCACCTGAAACCTTGGCTGATTGTGACCCACACCTGCTTTTACACCTTGGTTCGTGTGATTAGGTGGAGGATCAACAGGGGGTTCATGACTCTCTTGGGGACACTCCCATAGGGCTTAAAATCTGGAACTCTCCACCAGTTGCTTTTAGAACTGAAGAAGCTTCTCAGATGAGAGGTGAAATGCTTCAAGGAAACTTAAAGAAGTCCAGACACTTTCCTTTCCAAGCTCAGACCTCAGGATATAGAGCAACTATTAATTGGAAGGTTAGTGGTTTGATCCCTGTCTGTGTCAGACTTCATGCCAAATATCCCAGTAACATAGCAGGCCCTAAAGACACCTATCAGAATTTGAATGCTACATACAAAATACCTAAAAGAACATGCTTGGGTGAATGAAGCATGTTGTAGGTAGAGTAGAAAGCCACTATATAATAACCAGTCCATTTACACTTCAGAAGCACATGCAGAGCTGAGTTAGATTACCCCCAATTATTCACAGATTTAAACTAATACATTGTGTATGAGTGAATGTGCAGGCACACATGTATTCAGGGAATGTATCCTTAAAACGTTTCTCTTTATAACTGTTCTGTCACAGGCAGCACGTTTAGAATTCGTTTTGTATTATCCATATTTTTATAATTTGTTGTTTAGGCAAACTGTGACAGTTGCAAACATCAACACTTTGTAGTGTACCAACACTGTGGGTGTCTTTCTGTTCTTGTAGATTTAGCTCAGAGCATAGGGCACTGTCAGAAATCTGTTTTTGACCGTACTGGGTCTCCTGTTTTGCAGTAATAAGAAGACCAATTTGTAAGAAAAGTGAAAAATGCAAGTAAATAATATATTTTGGCATTATTATTTATCTAGTCAGAACAGATCTTAGGCTACGTTCACACTGCAGGCGAAAGCGCATCAAATCCGATTTTTTTGACCCTATGCGACCCATATCCGATCATG
>NW_005187575.1:82616-84905 GCF_000239375.1 Pundamilia nyererei | reverse complement strand
GGATTTGATCAAAAAATCGGAATTGAGCATTAAGACCTGCAGTGTGAACGTAGCCTTAGTTTATAAAAGCACAGTATATAACATATGGCAATACTTTATAATTTAGTTCCTTTTTTTCCATTTTGACAGACAACACATTTTCATATAAACTCCATCTATTCAGTAACTCACAGAAACAAAGATAAATCCATACATAAACTGTAAGTGATAGCATGGATGCCCTTGTTATGATCAACCTGCTTTTAAAGCTCATTATCAAATATCTGCATATGATTTGTGACCCCTGCCAGCATGAGATCTTTAACTGTGATGAAAACCACGAAGAACCCTTGTGGCTATGGTTATTAAAGTATTTCAATTACCTTTCTTATATAGTCCTTCATTACTGTGTGATCTCATAACTCAATTACATAGAGATGAATACAAGTTTTTAATTAGTTTTTTTTGCTGCTGCCTTGAAGATAAAGCATGCAGCTGAAAATGTTCTTATGACCGATGTGTTCCCACAAGTGCTTTAAGTGATATTTCTTTTACATTAATAAAGATTCTTCAACAGTCATGTGATATCATGCGAATGAATCTGATGATCTAAATGAGTCTATTAATAAATTCTGTCATGTATTTTACTAAAAAAGGATGTCAGTTTTTTATAAGAATACGCTTAAAATTATCCTGACTTTGAATGTCAAAAGTTGGTTCTCACAAGGACACAAATAAAGCAAGAACACACACATGCGCGCGCGCACACACACACACACACACACACACACACACACACACACACACACACACACACACACACACACACAATGTAGACCAGACAGTGAAACATGGATAGGTGCCATAATGTCTAGATGCCACTTTTCTCTGTGCTCTGTGACTCTGCAGAGCTTGCAGCTCCAGGAGTTTCGCACCCTTTTTTCACCGTCTGCTACGGCTGAGGCTGTGTTCCCACACCATCACACTGGCAAGTCTTTCATATGCTGCATAGTTTCATCTGCCTGCTTCAGAGCTCAGAGAGAGTCTTGAAATCAGTAGTATATAAATTGTGAACCTACAAATCAGATTTTAAAGCCTACTGGAAGAAAGGCCACAGACTGCTGGACTAATTCTCTTTGACTGGCACCTTGTTCTTATATAACAGTGTACAGCAGAGGCTTTTATAGTGAAGTTTGTACTGTTTAAGAGCTGAAAACAAAGCAGTCAGACTTGAGGAGGATTGAGCATTGCCTAGAAATTGAGATGACAGAGTGTTCAGGTAAGTGGCACCCAGCAGGATAAAACCAGTTTGACTACTTTTCAAACGGCTTTATCTGTCTTACAGTCGTCCCCCCCCAAAGTTTAGATCAGCTTTCAAGTCTAATTAGAGAAAAGATTCACCTTAGTCAGTTAAGTTATTTGAAATGATAATCAGATGTCTTTTTTCTTTTTACAGCTGAAAAGCAGCTCTTTGTGTGGAAGTGTCACTGTGGGCACTTGGTTTTTGCTGCTCTGCCTTCTTTTGAAGTTTGAAGGGATTGTCTTTGCACACAGTAGGATTATAAATGGGATTAGCTGCATTTTTAATTGTCTGCATACCTTTTTATTTTTCACAATAATTCTTTTTGGAATAGATTTACAGGTTTCTATTTGAAATGACACTCTGGCACATCCCTGTTATTCATGCACACCTTCTTTTAATCACCTGTATTGAAATGCTTCTCTCTGAAGTTTGTTTTCTACTCAGTGGTTTTCTTTTGATGAAAATAATGAATCCTGCCTCAGTGTTATGTTCACAGTTTTAATATAAAATGATAAAATATAAAATTTGTAAGTATATACTTTTCACAAAACAATTACTAAATACGATTAAGAACAGAGTGTTTCTACTTATGAGGGCAAATGAGGCAAAGCATCAGACTTTAGTTGTCAACACGTTTTAAGAGGTTATCTGGTTTTGAGATAAACGGTGTTATTTCTTATGGATTTTTATGTGCTGAATCCAAATATGAGAAATAAAAAGCTGACTGACTACTGTTTCCACAATAACTATATATATTAGGGGTGCAACGATATATAAAATTCACGGTTCGGTTCGATACTTTGGTGTCACGGTTCGATATTTCTTCGATTCAAAAAAAAGTTCATGCCTTTTTAATTTGTCATTTATTAAAATTATAAATATATATTTTAACTCAAAAGTACAGTTTTTAAATTTAATGTTGCTGAAACAACAAAGTAATAAAAAAAAAAAATCTATCTGATCGACAAATCACTCATCTTTAGAAAAGAGAGTTTATTACAGAGAAA
>NW_005187575.1:71998-81804 GCF_000239375.1 Pundamilia nyererei | reverse complement strand
TTTTTTTTTTTTTTTTTTGAACATTTTACACATATGCATTCCTAGCTCAACCTGCCAGACCTGTTCCAGATGTTGTGTATAGGTGTGATATAGTAACTGTATGAACGACAAATCGGATGAATACTGGATGAAAAGCACATACCATAATTTCTGTTATTATACCACAAGTCAGGAACCAGGAATTTATTTTTGTAATTTTATTGTTTCAAGAGCTTTTGTAGCATATTATCACAGCTAGAACCAACCAACAATTTTAAGCATAGTTTTCATTTCAAGCAGAGATGGGAGAAGTGCAGCCATTACATATATGCTCTGGTAAAAGTTAAAGTTCAACTGACCTAGTTAGTATTGATTAAAACAAATGCGACCTTAAACCTACATGGGAGCCAACGGCCTTGTAACTGCTAAGAGTGTAGTGGTGAAAATATTGTTTCTAATAACTAAGTTTAAATTTAAAATAATATTTTTCTGTACGATTCTAAAGGAAGGATGGAGCACTTAGCATGGCTGATACTAGCAATGCTATGGATGGTGCAGGCCATAGATTCCTGCCCTGATGTCTGCAAATGCTCCAGGAAGTCTGGCCCAGAAAAATCAGATGTCAACTGCCATAAGCGGGGGCTTCGAGCTTTTCCTTCCAAATTGCCTTCTGATGCTTGGATTGTTAAACTAGGTGTGTACATTTTAATCAAATCCTCTCTAAGATCCTTTTGACATTCAAGGAATGCATTAATCTATCTAACATTTAAGGAAACATAATGGGACCTGATTTCATCAATAACTGACTTCTTAATTGCTGCCAAAAGGTGAGAATGGTATTACCAACCTGAAGGCAAATACTCTGAGATCAATTCCAAAGATCGAGAGCGTCAATCTGGAGAGAAATGCCATAAAATCCATCCATCCCCAGGCCTTCTCCGGTGCAAAGCAATTGATGCTTCTCAATCTTTATGGCAACCACATATCCATTCTTCCACCAAGGGGGTTTCAGGTAAAGATTTTTGGAGAGGAGCACACTTTTCAGCATTAATATTACAGTAATTTGACAAAACAAACAAACAAAAAAACAACTGTTTTCTATGTCTGAAGGACCTCCTAAACCTCCGCTTCCTCATGTTGGGACAGAACCAGATTGGCATCCTGAAACCTGAGATCTTTGCTGGCATGAGAAACCTGTCAGAGTTGGACCTTACTCTCAATGCACTGACAGTCCTCCCACCGAATGCGTTCAAACCTCTGATTGCTCTCAAAGTTTTGGATCTTTCCCTCAACCGCATCCAGAAGATTTCTCCCAAGGCCTTCAGTGGACTGAGGCAGCTCTTGTTCCTCAACTTGGACAACAACAGGTCACAATGACATATGCCATGCTATTATACATCTAGTAGTTACATTTTCCAGTGCAGGTATTATCAGTGAGAAACAAACTTCACTTCCGTGTGTTGTTATGAGATATTTCTGATCAGAGTATCATTACGATTTACTTGGTCTTAAATAGCCTTAGGATCTGGAACCTCAAAACTGAAGTGAGAACAAAAAAATATTAGTTCAGCTGCTCCAATAAACAATATCGCAACTACTGCTAATAGTAAGCTAGAACTGAAGAATTAGTTACTACTAAGGCAAAGGAACCAAGCAGATGTTTTGATGTTGAACTGTTGGCTGGCTGGTTTTCTCTACATCCCGTCATGGTTGAAAATATTTCCAAAATGAATGTTGAACCAACGGTGCAGAAATTATAAAAGAGATAATCTTCTGTTATCTCTTTAATGATTAGACCAAAAAAGGTTTCTTGATTAAAGAATGACAAGGAAAGAATACATAATCTCATGCTTTTGGGTTAGCACTTATCCTACTAGCTTAAATGGCTTCATGTGTGAATATAAGCATTCTTGAGTTTATGATACCTACATTACAGACAGAGGGGGAATAACTGTAAGAGTCCAAATTATAAAAATAAAACATACCAATTTTTACTGATATATCACAGAGAGTGTTGAATTATGGTTTATGTGTAGGGATGATGTTGCTAGGGTATCAAATATTAGATATTAGATATACTGGTGACTTTGATTTCCAAAAGGGTTTTGAATTCAATGGTTTCACATTGTACTTTTACTTCTGAAGAGATTCTAACTGTCCCCCCATATCCAGTCTGAAGACCATTCCTTCTGGGGCATTCAAGCCCCTGCAATCTCTGGAGATGTTGGTTCTAGACAACAACCTACTATCTACCCTGACGTTAACAGCTTTGGATGGCCTGAGCAACTTGCAGGTAGCATGTTTTTCTGGTATACATAAAAACAAAAGAAAAATCAAAGACTCACTTTCATTTTTTTAAACATATAGTATATAGCAGTTAGATGTCTTACCCAGCAGACCCTGATCTAATTCTTGCACATAATAGCTAGTGTGATAACACTTCTAACTTAAATTGCAAAAACCTGCTCTATTTCCTCGAGCAATAATTATGAACATGCTAAACACTGAACCAGGAACTCTACCTGAGGAACAACGAGTTGGAGCTTCTGCCCTCTGATGTGTTCATCAACCTGCCCAAGCTTTCACAGCTGGCACTCAGCGGAAACCGCCTGAAGACAGTGGATGGAAACATGTTCACCCATATGCCTGGTAAGATAACTGCCAGCATACCCTTTCCCTGTCCTATTTTCCCAGGAACAAGTATTGGCGGCAGGATGCTGTTGTCGTCATAATCATTTTTTCTGATCTGTGTTAGTTCTAAAGAAGTTGTACCTCCATGACAACCCTTGGCAGTGTGACTGTAACATTAGCCCACTGGTGCGGTGGATGGGTGAAACCAAGGCCACGCTTTCACCACGGCACAGCCCAAAGTGCGTGACTCCTCAAGAGCTCAGAAATAAGAGCCTCAGCAGCCTGCAAATTGATAAACTGCTCTGTCACACTTAACAGTATAGATGAGGATCACAGCGTGGGCTGGGACTCATAGAGATTTTTTTTTTGAGTAGACTGGGTGGCAGAATAACCCTCTATGATATTTTTAAACTGCAATATATTACTGTCTTTCTCTAAAATATTGTATCATGTTTGCTTTAAATGGCTAAAAATCTAGAATAAAATGCCACACTTTTAAACTAAGACTGCGATGCTTTGTTTTATAATAACATAATATAATAATAATATTACTCTTTATTTAGGTTTCTCACAAAAGTGGTGTTGGATGTTTTCCAATTTGGGTAAATGGTAAATTTTCCACTCAAAGCCCTTTATGAAACTTGCCTCATTCACACAACCACTTTTAACTATGCTTTTTCTACATAAGCGCTTTCTATCTAACATTAACACACATTCACAAACCGATGGAGAGCAACTTGGGGTTAGTGTTTTGCCCCAAAATTATTTGACATGCAGACTGGAAAACCCAGGGATTAGAAGATCGCCTGCCCTTCCTGGCAAAATAACTGCCAGCCTGCCTGGTTTACCTCCTGAGCCACAGCCACCCTCAACTTTGACCCTTACTTCTTTTTTTTTTTTTTGCTTTATCATGGTCTCTTTAATAGCAGGTAAAAACCTTAAAATCACTAAAACTGTAGGTATAAGCTATTTGTGGGACGGAAAGATTTGAATTATCAGTGCTATTTCCACATGCAACGAATAAGTACTAACCCTTATCACCGGTTGTGAGATTAACATTATAATTCCATATTGCTTGTCTTAAAAGACTTTGCAGGTTTGAAAAGTGATGGATTACGTATAAAGAGATTACATTAATCACATTCCAGGGAATGGTTTCTCTAATCTGTTACAGTTTATGTAAATAAAAAGGAAAAAAAAGGCATTTGGATAGACACTGCTAGGATTCTGTACAGCTTAATGTAATAGTGAAGACAGCTGTAGATAATGAGAAGTTATTGGATTTGTAATCTCGTCTTCATTTTAATGTGCATCAGCACATTAAAACAGCACATAGAGACCCCAAGTCTTCTTGTTTAGGCTTTTGCCCAATTACCCGGTTGCAAAGATTTGTTGCTTCCATCCATCCATTCGCTTCCGCTTATCCTTTTCAGGGTCGCGGGGGGCGCTGGAGCCTATCCCAGCTGTCATAGGGCGAGAGGCAGGGTACACCCTGGACAGGTCGCCAGTCCGTCGCAGGGCCAACACACAGGGACAGACAACCATTCGCACTCACATTCATTCGCACATTCACACCTAGTGGCAGTTTGGATTAATCAATTAACCTATCCCCTCAAGCTGCATGTCTTTGGACGGTGGGAGGAAGCCTGCTTGTGCAGCCTAAAAAGCACCATATCCATATCCTTGGACTGGATGACACTGAACCCCAAAACTATGCAAACTCTAAGACCATGAAACTCAGTCCGTTTGTACTGTTGCATCATATTTTCAATTTCAATAAATGTGTGTGTGCCAAGTTTTATGCTCGATCTTTAATATGAAGATAGTCATTTGTTTGCATGTAATGTTCTCATTCATTGTGAACATATATTGACACTATACATAATGTTTTTCTGAAGTTATGCCAGTTTTCATATGGTGAAACATCCTGCAAAGCAAATTAAAGTATATTAACTTTTTTTAATCAAAGCTTGCATGAAAATACCTTGATAAGTACAGGCTACTGTTTACAGTACTGTGGTGAGGTTTACAGTAGTGCACTGTACTAGACTGGTGCAGAGCAGCTGTGTTGCTCATGAACAGTGTTAGGTTACATGAAGGATAGCACACATCAAATTCAATTTAATCACTGAGTTCCACCTACACTAGGTTTATGCTGTTTAGGGGTGGGAAATCAGCTGTGATAGCTCATGTTACATCAGCTTATCTTATCTTACATCTGCTTACCATATGGGGTTTAAAAATATTTAATACAAATCCTATAATTGTATACATTTGTATATTTGACAGTTTATTTGAGAACTGAAACAAATGTCATAGGATAGAATTGAATGCCAGACTGGAATGCTGTGTCACAATATAATTTACCATAGCATCATACTATAATGTTTGCGAGGGCCAGTTGTATAAATCCACAAAAAGCGCCAGCACAGCTCAACTGATCACAGCCCATATATAAAATACTGTACCTCCCATGCCAAATCCCACTTAAAAAGAAAAATTAGTCAGCAGTTAATGTCTGGAGGCAAAGTCACCCATCTGCAGTGTAGGCAACAGCAAAGAGATATATGTTTTTAATTGCCTTTGTTTTTCTCTGCTTGTGTTCTACATAACAGATGTTCAAGCTGAGCAAATTCATTATAATTAGAGCAGAAGCTGAGATAAAGTCTGCATTCCTTTGTATTAATATTATTTTATTATGATATCGATATGAGGTTCAATTAGCTTGGCAAAACATTAGCTGAAAGAAAATTTATTATTTCTATTTCCAAAGAAATACTTTTTACCACCTTGGCCAAACTGGAAACTGGTTCCGCAGAAGAATGTCCGCATAGCCGAGGGCTCTGTTCTTATTATATTTATATACTTACACTTCAGGAACTACAAAAAAGCTGTCAGTCTGAGAGGTAAGTGCATTTTTCGGAAAATACAGGACAAAAAACACTAAAAATATGTGTCTTAAAAATACTCTAGTTTAAGATTTTTGACACGTATTTTTTTTTGTCTTAGTCACAACTTTGGTTGAACACTTAAAAAACAACCCCATCAAAATTAACAAAGCTTAAGGTCATCACTAAGTAGGTTAACTGTTTTACACATTTGCAAACTATTCCAGAGCCTTAGGGCAATAAGAGGGAGCAAAGTTGCCTTTACCCTTTTTAGAGAGAGCTCGTTAGGAGGATGTACTGCTGTACTGCAGCCTTCCTCATCCCTGCTGCTCTCAGACATGTATGCACTCGTCAGATTCCATCCACGTTAGGGAGAGAGACAAAGCAGATGGAGATGGTGGTAGATCAGATTATGGATGGAAACATGGAAGTGGAGAGAATAAAAAGAAGAATTTGATATGAATTTTGAGATCAGAATTCTGGTGGGGGTGTCAGCAGAGCACAATATCCTGCCTACAGTATCCTATTGATGAGGTGACTCCTATCGACCTCTGCACAATAACTTTGACGTGAAAATGTCAGTGTCTCCCACTCCAGTAGAGGACATAATCACCATAATTTCCACCTGCTTTAAACCGGCTATTATAGATGAGCGCCTAAGAACAATATAACAGCTAAGCTTTTTTTCTAAGCTTGTCTTTTGCAAATTATACAGCAAAGTACAAAAAAACCCCAAAACAACTTTTTCTTTCTCCTCAAAGATTCTTTTTATTTATATTATTCCTTTTTGTTTTAAATCAGGCTACTACCCCCATGAAGTCTGTTTCTCATTGTTTGGTCAGATACATTCACACTAGTGTCCTGCTGAAGGTCATTTCTCCAGTTTTTCCTCGAACGGGGCTCTCTGCACCGGGGCTGTGATCGACCGTGGCTGCTGGGGCTCTGTGGGTCTTCTCAGCCTGGCTGGGGGGCTTCTCTGCCTCTCTCCTGCTGTGTGCCCAGCCTAGAGGCTGCGGTCTGTTAACCGCTCCCGGTGCAGACGGCTCCCTGTGATAGTGTTTCCTCACCTGGCTCATGTGTGCCCAGCCCAATTTTACTCTTTAAGTGTGTGTGTGTGTGTGTGTGTGTGGGGGGGGGATGTATGTGTATGTATCCATGATTGTTTATGTTAATGAGAGTGAGTTGTAGGGCGGGGTGGGGTGGGGTGCTTTTAACCATGTAAAGCACTTTGTGCTACATTTCTGTATGAAAAGTGCTTTATAAATAAAGATTGATTGATTGATTTTGTAGCTCTGGCACTGCTCATCCTGTTCCTCCTTGCACAAAGGAGCAGATAGCGATCCCACTGATGGGTTAAGGACCCTTTACGGCCCTGTCCAGCTCTCCTAGACTAATTGCCTGTGCATCCTCTGTAGGGTCCAGGTATCACATCATAGTACGAGTAGTGAAATCAACCACAGCCCAATGCAAAACGAATGAAAACATAGTCAGAAAAGATGAGGAGGGAAAAACATCAGTGTAGTAGCTAAACTGATTAACAACCCTTCTGATACGTAACTGACCACATCAATATCTCACAAATGACACTTTTTGCTTAATTTTGCAGAGGGTGAAGTGTAACAACTGCCAAAAATCCAGAAAAGAAGGCAGTTGGGTAGATGCATGGAAAAGGGCTGAGTGGTCCTCGTGGACCTCTTGGTACACACAGTGCATATGTACACAGCAGATTCAATGAAGTAGGTCTGAGATGTTGTCCAGAAGAGCGCAGTGTTACAAACAACAAAGATACAGTGCAGGACTCTTAAGCTCCCAGGCCTCTGGTAGAGGACCCAAGATTGAAGGACAAATAAAGACTGACTGCTAAGCGAGTGGTGAATTTTTATTTTTATATGAAATGAAATGAAATCACTGCTTTGTTGTTAGGAAGGGGAAACTATCAATCGAAGCCAAAGCTGCCGTAAATATTTTAATGCTACACAGTTGGATATTTTAACATAGAGGCCAAGTGGAATGACTGAGTTTTAAATTCAGCCTCTGGTGGTCATAAGCAGAACTGCAGGTTTTGGAACTTTTCAGATAGCTTATTTGTTTATTTATTTTTACCCACAGAGGCTGCCACTTATTCACATTCTTATGCCAGAATAATTCTTTAAATTCTAAATACTTGACAAAAAAAAGTATATTAACAAGCACCCTGACTTTGGAAAGGATAGGACATAGACAGGCACATGTCACGGCCCAGCGGCACGAGGGAACAGAGATGGACACAGGTGCAGAAACCAACCCGGAAGCGAGACGATAAGGGAACAAAGGATTTAGTTCCGCCCACAGGCAAACACAAGCAAAAAAACAAAACGACGCCACCACACTAGCGGCGCGTAGGATAATCTAAGAGAACGGAGGGTGACCTAGACACCTCTAGGAGACGGCTGAACAGCAGAGGCAGCAGGGAGGTGGAAACAGGACTAGGTAGGGGCCGGGGCATTGGTTTCAGGTGGAGGGGACAGGTGGGGCGGAAGGCCCGGAAGCGGTCGAGACGTGGGGAGGCAGGCAAGTGAGTGGTGGGCCGGCAGGCAACGTCGTATCAGCAGCAAGCGGCCCAGGTCCAGGAAGGCAGGAGTGAAGGAGACAAGACCTCCACTCCAGGTGCTACCTCTGAGAACAAGAAGAACAAGTAAGTCATCACACAGATTCTGGACAGAGTTATGATGCTCCACTTGACTAACATGGGGATAGCAGATACTCAGGCGATGAATGGTTGAGTGCGCAGGTCTGATATACTGCCGGAATAATTGCTCACAGGTGGTCAGACAGGGAGGAGCAACCGAACTCCGCCTAAAGGAGGAGGAGCCGCTGTTGGAGACCTGCAGGTGCCCACCCAGACCATGACAGGCACAGATATAAAAACATATTTCAGCCACTCTGAATTACACACAACACAAAAAGGAGGTAACTGTTGTTTTAACAGGGACGTACATTCCTTCTCCATCCATATCTCTGTGATTGTTGCCTTGTACCAAAAGTGAAATCACATACTGTAAAAGAGAAGACATATACTGTATCACACATGGGTTTATTCACTATCTGTCTGACTTCCTAATGTGCAACATTTGCCACATGCATTGTGCTTTGTGTTCATATGTCTGCTGTGTTTGTCCACAAAAATACTTCCTCAGCTGCTCAGTGGAATAGCTAATTGGGACACTCAGTGGGACCTTTGTGAGACAAAGCTGCTTTCTACCTGACCCAGAAAACTACTTACAAGGCTTATTTTCCTTTTAAATATATATATTTCTATGCATCAAACTGAACTTTTTAAACATTTTTTTAACTACGTATGACCTCTATGATCACAAACTTCCATCCTCTCTTGGCATCATTAAGTAGTTCATTTACTTAACCAGAGTACCTCCGCTGGGACATAAGTGTGGATAAAGGGCAACCTGAGCTGTCTTGCCTAAGGACCAATTTAGAAGGAAGGGGTAATGAATGAGTGATGAAGAGGGAGAATTATTCTTTGACTGTTCCCAGTATCTAAACAGGTCAGTGCCAGCAGAGACCTTCATTTTCTGTCCTTATTTTGTACTTTTAACCAGGACAGCTGTTCCCTGTTTACTTGTGTTTCATTGAGTGGCTCCAAAAGTGAGTGAATTCCCACAGAATTTCACTAATTCTAGCATGTGGTGTTGATGACTTTCAAGCATTTTAATGTGATTATCTAACTTACTTAGACTTAGACTTAGTTCCTCCTGCGCCGGGCGGCGCATCGGGCAGCTTGTGATCTCCATCGATGTCGGTCAGCAGCGACTGCTTCAGCTTCGTCCCAGGCAATGTCGACAGTTCTCAGATCGTCCATGAATGTTCGATGCCATGTGGTCTTTGGTCGGCCTTGCTTTCGCTTGCCAGTGCGTGGACGCCATGTCATGGCAATCTTAGCTGGGCGATGAGGGGGTAGGCGTAAAATATGGCCCGCAAAGCGGAAGCGCCTTTCTGCAACAACATCGGCTAATGGGCGGGTGCCTGCTCTTCGTAGGACCTCCTCATTTGTTATTCGGTCCCGGTAGGAAATTCTCAGGATTCGCCGCAGGCCACGTCGTTGAAGCACGTTCAGGTGTTGAATAATTGCACTTGTTGAGCGCCAGGTTTCACTAGCATAAAGTGCAGTAGGGAAGACGATAGAGTTCAGTAGTCTGATCTTGACTAGAGATGGCACGATACCACTTTTTTATGTCCGATACCGATACCGATATCATAAATTTGGATATCTGCCGATACCGATATGAATTCGATATAGTGTTTTTTAATCAA
>NW_005187575.1:66158-70827 GCF_000239375.1 Pundamilia nyererei | reverse complement strand
TAATATCGGATCGGTCCATCTCTAATCTTGACCCTAACATTCAGGGAGGTCGAGTTCCAAATAGGTTGGAGACGTCACAGGACACCAACTGCCTTCCCTACTCTGGCGTTGACATCCCGATCAGAGACCAGATTATCTAACAGAAGAAGAAATCTGTTCTCCAGTTTTTGGCACATGAAATATTGTATTTTAGCTTTTATGTTACATAGTACACATTAGCAGCTAACTGTGAGTATGGGATGCATCCTGTCTAAAGTTAAACATTGCTAACCAGGCTTGTAGCATTAGCTGATAACTTAGCACTTAATTAATCAAATATATTAAAAAAAATCAAACATGGGGGCTTCTGGCTTAATTAGCACCGCTCTGCATTCAGTCTGTACACACCTTAGACTCTGGTGTGTCGCCACATCTAGGTGCCAATAGCAGTAACTGAGGAGCTTTGGGACAAAGACATGGTGAATAGGACTTTTTACTCAAGGACAAGCTTCAAACATCAGCCTTCCTCTTGGAGTTTATGTGAGTCTTTATCAAAAAGAGAGGAGTAGGCAGATGAGGCTTATGGAGGGGTCAAAAGGTGCTAAATAGCTTTCCAGGTGTAAGAATCAGAGAATAACATTTGAAGTGAAAGAGGTTATTTTGTTTTTTGATGGAGTGAAAGCAATTGCGGATAAAGCCAGGGCTTAACATTGCTATTTACCATCAACAATATGCCATATATATCGCTTTTTGAGTCCTATCTTCCAAAGAGTTTTACTTTAAGAAACGTAAAGCATTTCTTTAGTTTTTGTTTTGCTTCTCAATAATAAGCAAGAAAGTTTTTCTTTTACAAGCCGTGCCTTTCTTACAAATGATGTTTGCCCATATTTTATAAATTTATGACTCATTTATGACTCCAGCAAGTGTTATATGGGCCTATCTAGCGACAGAGAAACTGACTTAGCTACAAACTGTGAGATGCACCGTGCCGAGCTACAGCTGTCAGAATGAAGAGAGGAGCACAGTGGAGATTGTCTGGTCAGGGATTTCAGCAGAGTGTGGTTTAGCACAGTCCTGCTGCTGTGGCACAACTACAGTCAATCACTATAGTCTGTGTTTGTATTCAGCTCACAGTCTGCATGCCTTTGGTTTAAGCAATACAGCAAACACATTGCTGCTGAAATCACAGGCTGTTACGTGACTGTGCTTTGCACGTCTTTCTGGGTAATAGTGCAAAATAACAACATGCAGGATCAGCCCTAATCAGCATAAGAAATGTGCAGTCCTAGATGTCTCCTCACTAAAATTCAACAACTGGTGATGTTCAGAGACAGTTTTCAGGTCTTTAAAACCCCTTTTGTTCCTCTGACCTGTCTTGTGTTGTTGTGAAGGTACAACAATAAAGAGAAAAAACACTATGAGAAAGCACAGTGGGATGATAAAACTCCGTTTTAATAGGATGAAACCTCCAGCAGAACCAGGGCGTGAATTCAGCTTAGAGGCGACAAACACCAGAGTTCCTCAAATGGCCACTTGAGGCTGGCTCCAAAAGCAAATCGATGCTCACTTTGTTCCATGTTAACATGCCTAACTTCATAGGATTAAAAAGCATGTTTACAACCTGCTACAGCAAACAGTATATAGCTAATTTCCCTATTAATTGCAATAGAAGGTATATTCTTATATATAGTGCTGTGCCACTTTTTATCTCAATAAGGTAACAGGGCTCACCCGTTGTTTTCTACACCAATTAGTTCAACTGCAGTTATTTCTAATTATATATGTGGATGTTTGCTATTAAGTGATATCTATATCTGTGTCTATTTTTTCATTCTCGTAGCATCCCCACATCACAAATCCCAATTTAACCCAGTTTTCTGTGAATATAATCAAAGGCTGTTTAGATGCATTCAAAGCATGTGAGCAACGCTCAACACAAAAAAACGTTTTGCTTACGGCTTGTAGTAACAACAGACAAGAAAGTGACGGATGATTTTGAGGACACTCAACTTAAAAATTGCCTTTACAGCATCTCAACACCACCACTACTTTCCCCTGTTGTCATGGCAACCCAGTCTTATGTTAAATGCTTATATGCTGTCTCTATGTGGCACCTACCGAGCTGGCAGCCACATGCTTAACTGCTAATGCACATCAACAAGAAAATTCTTGTTTGAAGGGCAGCAGACGGAAAGGAATGTCTTAACATTGCAGGCTGGTGTTAATGGTCATTAGCTTGCACACAGGGTTTCTTTTTTGTAAAGCAAACTAGGCAACAGTCACACAACACTATTAGCACCAGCACACAGCAGTCTCAAGGTGATGTAAACACACACACACACACACACACACACACACACACACACACAAACTACAGGTCACACTTTTGACAGCGGCAGCATTACACCTGCTGGATGACGGGCTGCAGAGGCTGAAGGGGAAAACTCATAAGATGCAATAAACAAAGTAACTCGATCAGAGTGAAGCTGCAGATGTCCAAGATTCAATTTGGGGACATAGTTTGAAGGGGTGTGGGCACTAACACAGGCTCTGGTGACGCACACAGGGGGGTGGCGGGAGGGGTGCAATAATACTTAGGTCAGTGTGGTCATAAAGGGTAAATTAAGACCTCTGTTGCGATGGAAATGCCTGCAATGGTGCACAGTGACAATGCTATAAGCTTTGTCCCTTTCAACTGCACATTAAGCATTCATAACTTTTAATTTAGCCAAGTATTACAGCAAAATGCGTTCACTGTGTCCATTCCATCCTATTCTCTCTAAAATGTGAAATGACACTTCTGCAGAAGTTGCATTAACGCATGCAGGCTTTGAATTACCAGCAGAGGGAGATAATAAAATTTAAAGCCACGAAGTTGGTAGTGAACAAAAAAAATGTATGAAGTCATCATTTTTTCACCCCCAAATAACCCCTCAGCCTCATTCAACAGTTGAAAGTTAACGAACCTGGTGATGTGAGTAGTCATCCTCAGTATCATAGTCAGACAAGCAGCCAAACAATGCCTCCCAGTAATTAAACTTAAAAACAGAGTGTTTTGTCAGATTTTTGCTCTTAAACCAACACAAGTTGTGCAGTAGACAGCTGGGGCACCAAGCACCCCACCATTTGAACAAATTGCCATTCACTTGCAGCACCGTGCTTATCAGTATATAAAATTACCTCACTAAAAGTGTGCTGAGTTATGGAGACATGCTCGTTTGAGACATTTAAAAAATATATATTTTTAGGCTCTGCAGTCTGTGACCTTCCCACTGTTTTGTTCATAAGTATTTTCTTTCGTGTTCGCTTAACATCTGCATTAATGCTCTGAAACTCATTTCCCTTGGGGCTTGGTTTTAATGACCGCAACAACAAAAAACATGAATTAATGATCTTTAATGAGTAAGGGTGCTTCCTGTCGTGAGGCACCCTTGCTTGAACGACAGTGCACTACACCATGCTGTTATTTTCTACCCTGAGGTAGCTGAAGCCATATGTTATGCTCTTTGGAAAGGCAAAAGTACACTGATAAAATTTTCAATAACTTTTCAAGGGCACCTTAGAGTTTTTCATTCACTTCACACACTTTTTAATGCTTTTCTTGGGTTGAAACTACTTGACTTTCAGGTTATTCGCATCCCTCAGAGCTACAGTCTCCGTATCAGGTCAATGAATCTGCAGCTAAGGCAAGGTTTGGTTTTGCTTGTCACTGTTACACTGTATGTCCCTTTTGATCATCCATTCATGTGCTTATCTAATTCAGGGTTGCAGGAAGCATTGAGGCAGAGTAGACTCTGGAAGGGTCTCCAGTGTGTTGCAGGAGTAGCACAAAGAGATAGATTTCCATACACATACACACATTCATAACTCTTTAGTCTGTGGGAAGAAGCTGGAGTACTTGGAGGGAACTCACACAAGGAAAGGGAGACCAGAGAGGAGATAAACTACACACAGCCCGCCAGTGGATTCAAACCCAGATTTCTCTTCCTGTGAGGTGACAGAGCACCGGATCATTGTGCCGCGCCACATTAAAATGTCCAAATTTATTGTTTTCGTATTGTACAGCCATGTTCAATATATTCATCATATAGTATTATTAAATGTACACACATGAACATTTGTGGTCTAAAATGGCATCTTTCATTGTTTTCATACCCTAGTAAAAAAACCCTGCAAAATCTTAATAAGTGGTTTGTAAAAATGGTAATTACATTTTGGCATGGTAAAAGAACATATTCAAAAGAACCAGAAAGATGCGAGAGTGATCAGCATATATATGTGTGTGCGTGTGTGTGTGTGTGTGTGTGTGTGTGTGTATAATTATATATATATTACAATGCATGAGAAGGTGATGTGTAATGTCATATTGGCTTAAATTTGCTTGTGTCAGATTTTGGCATAAATAGCATGAATGCATGAATCCACCCTACTTTGTAGCTACAGTTCACAGGGGAGGTGCACTGGTGTGGGGGAGATTTTCTTAACCCACTTTATCATTCTGATATCATCTACTTACTTAGTTCATAACAATAATGATCGATAATACATATTAATTGGTAAAGAATGTATTATTTAATTTGACAACAACTTAAAAAAAATTCATGTCAAAATATGACCCCCTAAACACACACACACACACACACACACACACACACACACACACACACACACACACACACACACACACACA
>NW_005187575.1:62131-66128 GCF_000239375.1 Pundamilia nyererei | reverse complement strand
CACACACACACACACACACACACACACACAAAACAGAAACTCTCACAAACTTATTATTAAGAAAAAGAGAGAGGCTACTCCGAAGCTTTTTTGTGCACATAGTAACTTTTGTCTATAAATGTGGCCACAGAGCTCCTGCTCTCCTGACTTGTGGCTCTGTTGTAGAAGACAGAGCCAAACAAAGTGGGGCATGGGAATTGGACTGAAGCTGTACCACTGAACCAATTCCATAATCAATACTCTCAGCACCAATAATGAGCTTCTGCAGGCAGTGGGGAGAGCTGCTAATGAGTGAGGAAGAGGTAGACAGAGAATCTGCTGACAGCAGCACAGTTTTGCACTTCAAACTCAGACATGTGGGTCATCCAAACTCCCGTAACTATAAAACTTAAAGTTAGCAAAACAAACAACATTTATCTATTTAACTCAGATCTTTTTTTTTCTTTTCTTTTCCTTTTTTTTTTTTTTTTTAGCTCAAAGGTAATTCAGGATCCCATAAAGGTTTGGGGCCCAAACGAAAAAATAAAAATAGTATTTTATGAATGTTGAATGTAAAATGCTCGATTACAGGTTTTAGATACTTGTGTAGGGCATTGAGTCATGTGGCTCAATCAAAGCCTTGGTCTCCTTTTTCTGAGCACAAAGCCTGCAGAAGGAGTAGTAAGATGCTACTGTAATCAAATTCTCAATCTGTATGATCATGATTCAGTTTTCTTTGGAGTATATACGGCCTTAAATCTTAAGGCCATATAAGGCCAAAAGTTCCACAGAGACAAACAGGAAGTGCTGCTCAGTGAGTGGGCCTTCTCTAATGAGAATACTGGATGATTCATGCGTTTTTCTGCTGTCCAAAGCTGATTATTTCACAGCATCCTCACAGATGCATCCATGCATCCTGAAGATTCTTTGACGTGGATTGAATTAGCTTTGAGAGATTAGATACAGTTAGATATTCTCTGTGAGGATAGCAGATGAATCCTGTTAACAAGAAAAACAAACAGGATTTTGATTTGAGGGTCTGTGTTTGCGTTGCCTCAAATGTCAGTCACTAACTCAACAGCTCAAGTCAAAATCACTTCTACCACAACTTTTCCACGGTCACACACATCTCATCACAACTGCCTACTCATCTGTTATGAACTTATATATGATTTAGGGGATGCTCTCATGAAACTGGGACTTTAGAAGAGAAAATAGAGCGAATGATAATGAGGAAGGGAGGATTTTGGTCTCAAAGCTAGCCATTAGTCATATCAGCCTGTGTCAGCAGTTTCCAGACCTTATCTTTGACAAGGTTTCTTGGAGCAACACTGAAGTAATTAACACTATGTAGAGGTTATCCACAAAGAGAGAGCCTTGAGGAAAATAAGGAGGTTGCTGCTGCTGGGAGATATTAAATTTCATCCTGTTTTCTCTGGCAAAGTGTCCCATTTGTAATTGCAGAAAGCACAACTTTGAAAGAAATATCTTCCTAACATCCAGCTCACTAGTCTAGTGATGAGGATTAGTGATAGCAATGTCAGGGTTAGGCTCACTTTCATGCCATTACATGGAATTTTTACCTATGGCATACTCGGATGGAAATTATATAACAGACTGCCATAAGCGTGTATGAGACTCGATTTGGATGGCCTTCTAGTTTCTGAATCTATTAGCACTTAGCATGTGGCAAACGTTTAATATAATCCTAATGAAACATAGCTGGTGATCTGGTGGATGTTCAGATGTTGAGAAGTTAGCTCCATAGGTGACCACACTATGGTGAAGATTAAAGGTTATTTTTAGCCACATGCTAAATAGGAACGTTACATGAAAGTTATAAACTATTTTGCATATAACTGAGTGAAATGATGTCACGGTCCGCTGTGACGGACCGAGTGGAGAATGCATGTAATGGACCCAGGTGCGTACACAAGTGAGCAGACGGGAGTGAGCTTTAACAGAAGGCGAGCCTTTTATTGTGGCTGGTAACACAAGAGACACAAACAAGAAATAAGGGCAGCACAAAAGCAATAACTAAACAGAAACCTAAACTGGGAATGAACTAAGGTAAGGCTATGACTTAGAATACAACAGACCGGGCATGGAAACACGGAGGGTGGGAACACAGACGACGCGACACAGACTGTAAGAAACACAGAGACTAAATACACATGAGGGATGATCAGGGGAAGTGGCCACACATGGAAACGCAGCTGACACACATGAACTTAACGACAGGGCAGGAGGAGTGAAACTGAATACACTGACAGTGAATGCAGGCCTTCAAAGTAAAACAGGAAACATGAGACATGAACCGGGGAGATGTAGTAAAGGAGAGGGGGGCTCTGTATGTATGTGAACAACAGCTGGTGTACCAACACAGTGATAATAGACCGTCACTGTTCACCGGACATTGAATATCTGACTGTTAAATGCAGGCCCATCTACCTACCTAGGGAGTTCACCGTTGTCATAATAACAGCTGTTTACATACCACCAGATGCTAATGCTAACTCGGCGATCGCACTCCTGCATACAAACATCAATAATAAACAGAGCACCTACCCTGACGCTGTACATATCATAGCAGGGGACTTCAATCACGCAGACTTAAAAAGAGCAATCCCCAAATTCCACCAGCACGTCAAGTGTGCCACTAGGGGTGACAAGATTCTGGACAAAGTTTATTCCAACATCAAAATGGGCTACAGGGCCAGACCTTTGCCACATCTGGGTCAGTCTGACCACTTGTCACTGTTTCTAATCCCTGCATATGCCCCCCTCAAGAAAACTGCTCTTACCATCACAAAGAATATTACCATATGGCCACAGGGTGCCTCTCAGCAGCTGCAGGACTGTTTTGACAGGACTAACTGGGATATCTTTGAACATCAGGACTTGGAAATGTTCACAGACAGTGTCCTCTGCTATATAAAACACTGCATAGACACTGTTACAGCAGTCAAACGGATCCGGGCTTATCCCAACCAAAAGCCCCGGATGACCCGGGAGGTCAGGCAGCTGCTGAAGGAGAGGAACATTGCGTTCAGGTCTGGCAACAGGGATTACTACACCACAGCCCGATCCAATCTGAAGAGAGGCATCAGAGAGGCAAAGGGGGACTATAGGAGGAGGATTGAGGACCATCTGAAGAGTAATACCAGCCGGCAGGTGTGGCAAGGCATCCAGCACCTAACCAACTATAAGATCAATCTCGGAGCTGCGGACGGTGACCTGGAGCTGGCAGAGGAGCTGAATATCTTCTTCGCCCGCTTTGAGACCAGGGTACTGGAGGTATTGGAGCCACAGCAGCAACACGCCACCCATAGCAGCACCACCCTCACCCTGGAAGAGCACGAGGTGAGGCGCATGCTGCAGGCTGTTAACCCGAGGAAGGCGGCGGGTCCTGATGGTGTGCCAGGTCGAATATTGAGGGATTGTGCAGAACAGCTGGCTGGGATCTTCACCAGGATCTTCAACAAATCCCTCGCACAGGCGACTGTCCCACTCTGCCTGAAGTCCTCCACGATAGTCCCCTTGCCTAAGAAGCCCCACATCACCGGCCTGAATGACTACAGACCGGTGGCACTCACCCCAGTGGTAATGAAATGCTTTGAGAAGCTGGTCCGCAGACACATCACAGCAGCCCTGCCCCGCAGCCTGGATCCACACCAGTTTGCCTACAGAGCAAACCGGTCCACGGAAGACGCTGTAGCCACAGCACTCCATGCTGCATTAACTCACCTGGAAGAGCATGGTAGCTATGTGCGGATGCTCTTCGTTGATTACTGCTCTGCTTTTAACACCATCCTTCCACACAAACTCTTGGCCAAGCTACAAGACCTGGGGCTTCCATACAGCACCTGCATGTGGATCAACAGCTTCCTCTCGGGCCGTAGACAGAGAGTCAGAGTTGGCCATCACACATCCTCAGCCCTGAGTCTCAGCACTGGCTCACCCCAGGGCTGTGTGCTCAGTCCACTGCTCTACTCTCTCTACACACACGACTGCACTC
>NW_005187575.1:46929-51335 GCF_000239375.1 Pundamilia nyererei | reverse complement strand
GGTATGCCCGATGGCCAGTCCAGCTATGGTCGTGCCATCAGTTAACCCTTCGCGTGCCAACTGTGGCACGCGTCCCTAGGGTTGCCGACGCCTGCTCTATAACAACAACACCATTGCACTAGTCTTAAATATTATTAAGACTAGTGCAACTATTAAACAAGCTATCCTTCATCTCCCCTAGCTATCTTGCCGACCTTCTTAGCTTGTATACTCGTAGTCGAGCCTTAAGATCATCTGGTCAACTACTCTTGGTCCAACCTAGGTCCTGCCTGAAGACAGGGGCGATCGTGCTTTTGTCTCAGCTGCACCGAACCTCTGGAATAGTCTTCCTATTCGTGCCTTGGACTCTACTCAATCTTTCAAAACATGGTTGAAAACGTAACATTTTATATTTTGAATTGACCCTATCTCTGAACTGAGGCCCGATATCTGTTTTATTTAGCCCACACTCCTGGTTTAATTAGTGTTTCCCATCTGTTAGTATTTGTACTGGTGCTTGTTTTTGTACTTTGTTAATGTTTTATATCAATGACTTATTGCATTATTGTGAAGCACTTTGGTCTACCTTTGGTTTTAAATGTGCTATATAAATAAAATTGTATTGTGTATATTATATTAAGAAACTGAAATACAACATGATGAAAAATCTTTTTCTATACCAGTCAAAAATTTGGACACAACTTCTTATTTCATATTTTTCCTGTACTACTTTCTACATAATGGATACATCAAATATATGAAGAAAGATATATGGAATTATGTAGCGAAGAAAAAAATTGATAAATAAACATATCTTACATTTTAGATTCCTGAAAGCCACCCTTTGCTTTGTTGACAGTGCTGCAAACCTTCTCTCAGTAAGCTGCATGATGTAGTCACCTGAAATGGTTTTCACTTCACAGGTGTGCCTTGTCAGGGTTCATTTATGGAATTTCTTGCCTTCCTAATGGGGTTGAGACCATCAGTTGTGTTGTGCAGAAGTCAGGTTGGTACACAGCTGACAGTGTAGAAAATTGCTAAAACTTTGAATGTGTCTCCAAGTGCTGTTGCAAAAACCATCAAGCGCTACGATGAAATTGGCTCACATGAGGACCGCAACAATCAGAAGAGATTTATTTGGGCCAAGAAACACAAGGAATAGACATTAGTGTCATGGTCCGGGTGAGTGCTGGGTTTTCCTGCGTGCCAGTAAATCCATCACTGGGCAGAGTCACCACACCCCCTAGTTTGTGGCACCTGTGTGTAATTTTCTGGGAGGCTCTTAAGACCAGCGTTCTCAAACATTCCTCGCCGGAATGTCAGCTAACACACCTTCACAGTAGATTTGATCTTGCTGCCTGTAACCACTCAACTCCCCGTCGCTGGCCTGCTACTATTCTCGGCGCTATTCACCTGCCTGCCTCCCTGCCCTACACTTCAGAGTGAGTGTACACGAACTGGTTTAGCCTCACTTGGACCACTAATCCCCTCCTAGCCTCGCCATCAACCCAGACAAGTAAGACTATGTACTTTGTTGCCACCACTTCTTGCACTGCTGCGTGGGGCGCACATTGACTCTACACTCCTTTCATTACAGTGACTCAGAGAAACCCTGTGACCCGTTACCTTGTATGCCTGCTCCGGAAAATCCCAAATAACGTGCCCAGCCCAATAAAGAGACTATTTCCTTTTGGCTTTGCTGCTGCGCACGCAGTGTGTTTATTGGTTTAACAATTATTTTGGAGATGGTCTAGCCAAGACTTGTTTACTTTCTCAGCATTCCTGGTAACAGCTTATCTGCTAGCCCTTGCTAATCACAGTGTGTTTGTAGCTACAGATTCTTAGTACCATAATCAGAAACTTTATGTTAGTAGGTAGCCAATGTTCAGAGGTCTATGTTTTCCCTCTCGCCCTTAGTTCACGTATAGCATTTTTTGTTTCTTTTACCTCCTTCATGGTGTGCCATTTTTTGAGTGCCAAATAAATTGTTTGTTTGCACTATACCTCCGAGCCTCCGTGTGGTGTCTGCATTTGAGTCCACTTACCTGTGTCTGGGTCGTGACAGTTAGACCAGTGGAAATTTGTGCTGTGGTCTAAATTTGAGATCTTTGGTTTCACCCGCAGTGTCTTTGTGCAACAGAAAAGGTGAATGGATGGTCTCATGGTTCGCACTGTGAAGCATGGAGAAGGTGTGATGGTGCGGAGGTGCTGTTGGAGCTTAGACAGTTCAGGCCAATATTTTACTCATTTACATCAGGCCATATTTAAGTATTTGTCATGATCTTTGAGTGTTATAATCTTGATCATTTTTTGTTATAATGTAATATGCTGTGCTCCATAAATTAAAAGTGCCTTGTTAGTCTTTTGTGTTGTTGTAAAGTGTTGATAGATGTCGTAAAGGGGGTGTGTACTTTGCCTGCATGTGGGGGGGAGGAAAGGTTAGGCAAGTAAGCAGGACGTGGAGCAACAGTTTTCTGACCGTCGCCGTTTAATGTTGTTTTTGTTGTAACATAAAGGGAATGTAAACGGAGCTCCCACCAGAGGCATTTGTTTGTATTTTTCGGTTTGTATGGAGAATAAATGTTTTGCCCTTTTTACCTTCGCCTCATTTTGCTACTGAAAGGCATATAAGCGATTCAATATGTCTGTGAAGGTTCTCAGTCATCCAGGTCATCGTAGTCAAAGGAGCTTGCAAAGTTTCACCTCTCATCCGAGAAGCTTCTCGGATGAGAGGTGAAACGTCTTCAAGCAACTTAAAGAAGTCCAGACGCTTTTCTTTGCAAGCTCCTTTGACTAAGCGATTCAAGAAAAGCACGAGTCAGAACCTTTACGTCCTGCACAAGCGGTTAAAAAGGGACCAAAGGTTGCCGCTATAGGTGCTTTGCTGGTTAAATTATTGGGAATTTATTCAAAACTGAAGTCACACTGAACTAGCATCGCTACCACAGCATCCCACATCGATATGCCATCCCATCTTGTTTGCATTTAGTTGGATAATCATTTAATTGTTGGATCATCCAGTTGAAAACTGGACCTCCAGGCCTCCAGGCTATGCAACCAAGAAGGAGAGTGATGGAGTGCTAAGCCAGATGGCCTGGCCTCCACAGTCACCTGACCTTAACCCAATCAAGATGGTTTGGGATGAGATGGAATGCAGAGTGAAGGCAAAAGGGCCAACAAGTGCTCAGCATCTCTGGGAACTCTTTTAAGACTGTTGGAAAACTATTACAGGTGACGACCTCATGAAGCTCATCAAGAGAATGCCAAGAGCATGAAAAGCAGTAATCAAAGGTGTGGCTATTTTGACAAATGTTTTGATTTATTTCCCACTTTTTTGTTCACTACAATTCCATATGTGTTCCTTCATAGTTTTGATGCATTGACTGAGAATCTACAATGTAAATTGCACAGGGTTAACACAAAGAGCCAGAAAATGATTTATACTCATGGTTTGGCAATGAAGCTAACACATGCATGTCTTTGGAACATCGGAGGATAGTCAAAGAGACAGTGAGAAACCACACAAACACAGGGCGATGTATTCCTCATTTATCTGGACATAGGATCAGCAATAGGAGAATGGTAATGGAAATTCTGGTCTGTGGATCTATGTGAGATGGGTTTTTTTTTTCAATGACAAACAAGATTCCATATTTAAACAACAGTAAGGCATGGTGTAATTCTTACTCTAAACCAGAATGAAATGTGTCACACCAATGTGTCTGTAAACTCTTAGATCAAAATGTACTTCACCCAAATTTGATGCAAAAGAGCTCACTGCTTTGGATCAGTAGGTTCGGCTACGTACAGGAGAGGCAAACTGAATGAGACTCAGGCAACTGTGAGTTTTGAAAATGCCGGCTCGCTTGGCATCTTTCTTGGCCTTAAGACAACAATTCTGATGGCTAAAGATCCAAACGGGACACAAAAAAGAAAAAAAGAAAAGAAAAAGAAAATGCCGGCTCGTGTATTTTTACTCATTCAGAAAAGAAAAGAGAGAAAATTAACAACAAAAATACAAAAACATTTCAAATAAATGTATCCCTTTTTTGTACCAGTTTTTCCTCAATGACAACCATGTGGTACAATCACAGTAATCACTTAAAAAAACCTTACCTGGGTGCACCCTTCTAAATGTAAAATCAGAGTTCAAGTTTACGGACACTGTAACCTCCTATATCCACTTCTGCGAGGACAGCATTGTGCCATCACACACCAGGGTGAGTTATAACAATGACAAACCCTGGTTTACTCCTAAACTCAAAGAGCTGTGGCTGGAAAAGAGAAAGGCGTTCAGAAGCGGAGACAGGGACTGCTACAGAGAGGCCAAGTACAGGTTCACTAAAGAAGTGGACATTGCTAAACATCAGCACTCTGAGAAGATGCAGCAGCAGATTTCAGAGAATGACTCGGCCTCTGTGGGGAAA
>NW_005187575.1:37515-45478 GCF_000239375.1 Pundamilia nyererei | reverse complement strand
TGAATGTGTGTGTGAATGGGTGGATGACTGGATATGTAAAGCGCTTTGGGGTCCTTAGGGACTAGTAAAGCGCTATATAAATACAGGCCATTTACCATTTACCATATATATCTATCTACTCAGCACTTTTAATTTTAATTTTTATGTTTATTTAAGCATTGTCTGACAGTATGTTTTGCACTAAGTACTGCAGCAATTTTCTAATGTTGTAAACCTGCTCAACATTTGGCAAACAAACCCTTTCTGATTCTGATTCAAGATAAACCACAATTTCAATTACCAGAATCCGAATGGCAACATTCATCTGCAATTTCATATACTTTGTTAGCTGATTGCAACAACCATTGAGTTAGAAAAATATATTCAACCGCCCACACCCACTTCCCTTCTTGTTCGTGGGGATGTATAGAGTCCGTGAAAAGTCCTTAAAATAAACCGTCCGTAAGTCCAGGGGGATGTGTGTGAAGAAGGGGAACAGTAAGTTCAAAGTGGCGTGGTGTGATTTTTTTTTTGTTGCAGCTGGCCTACCACACTCTGTCAATTGGTCCGTCAATGGGATTGGCTCGCCATCGCCATCGAAAGGAAGAACACAAAGGAAAAAAAAACCCTGACCTGTCAACGACAGCGTTATAGGACATATTAAGTTCCCATGTAATGTTGGGATTAAATAATTTGCAGTGCCTCAATAATGTTATGCTTTTCATTAATAATAAGTGTTATAAAGTTATATAGTGTAGTATTAAATGGACACAGCCCTGAAAAATAAAGGCATGAGACCAAGTGTCCTTGGGGAGTAAAAAGCTGCAGACTCTCGCTCACGCTTGCCTAGGAAAAAGTAAATGAGAGGGGACCGGCGCTAGTGGAAAGTTACTGAGACACTGTTGTTTAGACTAGAATGAGAGAGATTCTGCAATAAAACTGTTAGGGGCACACCACCATTTGGAGATCTGTGGCAGCGTGTCATGCAGGACGCATCTCCCTTCTAGAAGTAATAAAGTGTTAACTGGTCTACTGAGCAGTGTTTTGTCTTCCATTGGATGCCTCTGAGGAATCAAAAGAACTCGGTGAAGTGTTGATATTTACACCTTAAATCTTAAGGCCAATAATCACAATTCACAATTTGCGATTACCTAAGATGTACTATTTGTAACGTTACCCATGTTACAAATTGAAAATAAACAGTAAAACACATATTAATCTGTGCATCAGTTTCAAATGCGTGAATCTCCGTCTATTTTTCCTCGCTAGCGTGCTCATGGAGGATTTGCGAGAGAGGAGGAAAAGCCTGTGCTCTCTCAGACGGAGATGCCGGGTGGGGCACTGCACCACGTTGCAGCAGCTTATTGGCTTAGAGCAACTCACATTTACTTCAGAACAGCTAACTCTTTCACTGCTGAACCTATGGCTTATTCACTATAAACCGAGTATAACTGCTAAGATTAATAGTCCTTTTTTTCATTTTGGTACATTTTATCCAAGCCATACTTAAATATGGGTTATACCCTCCCCACTTTGATGGTATGCACGTCCCTGTGCATCTAAATAGCTAAGCTGCATAGAGCTTGAAATGGCTTTGTTTGGGCTATTGAGTACTGCATTAACAACATACAGTAAGGGGTTACCTAATTTTGAATACTGCAACCTTTCTGGTCTCTGATGTGATCTTTGAGATCGGCGAAGAACGCCATGACTTTCCCGAGAGCTATTTTGTGAACCAGGTAAACTAGGCTGCTCATTTATAATTGCTTCTTGTTCATTGAGACGCTCTAGCATTGTTTCATTTTCACTGGGCATGATTTGTTCACTAGTTTGCTGGGTTTTCTCCACGGGATCATCAACTTGAATGTTGGTTTCCAGCAAACTGGACTTAGGTATGTTTGCACGCTCGGGTAAGTTCTCAGTTTCCTTAATTTCCCCTGTTTGTTTGTCTCTGTCCGTGAGATTGTCACATTTGGTGGAATTGTCATGTCCGGTGGAATTGTCATGTTTGGTTAGATTGTCTTGTTCAATTGGGCTGACACGTTTGGTTTCATCATAAGCTGAAAACGGTCTTTGTACACTTTCAGTACGGGGCACAGCAAAAGCTGGTGACATTTTAGGTGGCTTGGCAGAGTTGGAAAAGGACATGGGTATCCAGGTAGGTATTGGTAAGTACTCAGACTCTGAGTCACCATCCTCCTGAACAACCCTTGTGTTCCGCCGAGCATGGGGCTTTCGGGAACTGTTTTCTGTTGACTCTGTGATAGGTATGAAACTACAGGAGAGGAGCAAGTCTCTGTGTAATGTTCAGACTGGTCTTTCTTTCGCTTCTGGTTTAACTGTATAGACTGGTAGTTCACCTGCTTTTCTCAGAACCAAATAAACATCATCCTTCCATCTGTTTGCCAACTTATCCCCCCCGCCTACTTCCTCAAAGTTTTCAGGAACAGCAGTAGTATGTAGGGCTAAAGACTCAACTAAGTGACTCTGGATCCAGGTCTAGAGAATTAACTGAGTGTCTTTCACAGATGGTCTGTACGACCCCTCTAGGGACTGTTTCTATGTCATCGCTGCTAAGGTGAATGAGAGCGAATTGCTTGATCCTTTCACTTTCCTTCATCACCTGGACTACCATGAGAGCGATGAGACAGCGCATCCACATCTATGCTTTGTTTACCAGCCCTGTACTGGAGTTGGAATGAAAAGGTGGACAAGGCTGAGAGCCAACGGTAACTCGTCGCGTCCAGTTTTGCAGATGTTAGAATGTACAGTATGTTAATGGATTACTGTCCTTCACTACTGTGAATTCTGTACCATAAAGGTAGTCTGAGAACTTTTCAGTGACAGCCAAGAATTCTAGCTTGTGGACCGGATATCTCATATCACTTTTTGAAAGTCCTCTGCGAACAAACGCTATGACCCTCAACTGCCCATCCTGAAGTTGGTACAGAGCGGCACCAAGGCCAATGGTACTAGCATCCGTGTGGAGGATATACAGGAGTTTGGGGTCTGCAAAACCCAACACTGGGGCTGAGGTCAGCTTACCAATGATCTGTTCAAACACTTCTTGACATTTTTGAGTCTCTGTATCTGTTTCAACCCTGCGCTCTGAAACTATGTGGGTGAGATATTTAACAGAGTTGTGGAAAAATTTACATTTCTCGGGTGCCAGATTCAACCCAAACTCTTTCAATCTCAACAGGACTTTCTTCAGGCGCTGCTCATGCTCTTCAAGGGATGATGAGAAAATAATGAGATTGTCAATAAAGACAAGGACCTTAAGATTCATCGGACCCATTCACTGATCCATGAGCCTTTGAAATGTGGAGGGTGCATTGGTGACAAGGCTTTCTGCTTGTCTGACTCTGACATCTCAATCTGACAGTATCCCAACTTGAGATCCAAGACTGAGAACCATTTTGACCCTGCCAGAGCGGAAAATGCTTCCTCCAGATTTGGGAGTGCGTATGCACCTTTTGGTTTGAGGTTTAACCTCCTGTAATCGATGCACAAGCGAACAGAACCATCTTTTTTCCTGACAACTACGATCGGGGAGGTGAATGGGGATTCAGATTCCTGTATTACTCCTGCATCGAGTAGTTCCTGGAGGTGTTTCCTCACAGCCTCCACATCATGTGGGTGTATTGGTCGGGGTCTGGATTTAAATGGGGTTTCATCACTGAGCTTGATGTGGTGCAGTACTTTTTTCGTGTGTCCAAAATCTAACTCATGCTGCGAAAACACTTCGGGCATAGAATTTAGCATTTTTGATGCACGATCTTTCCATCCAGCAGGTAAGTCATTTCCAAAGTCAACACTGATCTTTTTAGATTGAGAAGGATCTTCTGACTGGTCTGAGGGGTTTGAGACCTCTGTTTGTTCTTTGTGTAGGGCTCTGGTATTAATGTTGGCTAGCACACGGCCTGAAGGGACAACAATGTCGGGATCAGTTTCATTTTTTATTACGACTGGCCCAGTCGTAATAAAACCTGCCAGCCAAGCAGCCCTTATACAGGGCTGCTTGGCTGGCAGGTTAACAAGACCAGTCAACACAAGCAGACCACTGGGGAAGGGAAAGGCTGATGACTGTTCGACAACTGCACATTTCTCATTGATGGAGTTGGGGATGTACACTGAGGCTTCCAAAACTGCCGTCTGTCGTGCTTCCATGATAGTTTGATGTTTACCTGTTAATTTTGCACACCCAAGACTGCAATTGTTAGCTGCTTCCTGGAGCATTCTGAGGATTTTAAGGAGTGCTCGGTAACCATAGGGGACTGGCTGAAAGTTTGCACTGGACTCATGAAGGTCAGTATAAAGGGCATCTAAATGTTTGTACCTATCAAAATCTGGTCTCGCGCCTCAGCTCGCAGAGGAGGAATAACTAATGCGAGGGTGTTAACATTAATGCCTGAACCCACAAAATCCTTAGGAAAAGTGATTGAGAGCTCTATATAACCTAAATAAGGGACAGATTGGCCATTTGCACCCTCTACATCCAGGAGATCACCCAGCAGGTTTATAGGCAAGTCTGAGGTACTGTTGTCACTTGTGACCCTGTATCTAATAGACAGTTTGTTTCTTTGCCAGCAATGATGACAGTAGCAGAAGTTCTGGTTCCAACCAAACCCTTTGGGGGCTTACAGACTGTGGTTTTTACTGAGCTTTCTTTAAAAAGGCCCTTTGTGGTTTTGGGACGAGAATTGTCTCCTGAAGCCCCTACTTGTTCCACACTGGAGGCTGGAATTAGTTTAAATTTGTGTGAAGTGTGTGAATGTGTGCGTGAATGGGTGGATGACTGGATATGTAAAGCGCTTTGGGGTCCTTAGGGACTAGTAAAGCGCTATATAAATACAGGCCATTTACCATTTACCATAAATGGGGCTCATCACTGGCCCCAGTTGAAGCTTCCCAACTGGCTTGTCTTTCTTTCAGTTGTTTTTTCTTTCTGGCAACTAAGGACGGGTTTGGTTCGTTTTCACATGATGAGGCAATGTGTCCATCCTCACCACAGTAAAAGCAGTACGGTGCAGTAGGGTGCGGTTTTGCATTGGTTTTAAACCTTCTTTTTCACGGGACAGGCCTCAACTTTGGCATTAATTGTCTTGCACTTTGACTTTGATTGCTTGGGCTGATTTTGTTTTTGGTTTTCCATTTTCCAACTGTTAAGTTGTGCAGTGTGCACTCAAATCAGCTAATTGTTTCTTTTACACATCAAAGTCTGATTCACTGCTACTTATTGTTTGTACATTTGACATGACCCATTGCTTTGGATTGTTGGGGCCAGGTTTGTTCTGACCAAGATGTTGTCTCATACTGCCGACTGGCGCTTGCTTCTTCTTCAGTGTGTAAAAGCAAGAGTAACTCAGAAAACGAAGGTGGACTCTCCTTTCTTTCTCCTAACTGGAGGTCACTGATGAGACTGTCCTCCCAACAGCCACGAAGGAACTGCTTTAACAACTGCTTGTGAAAATCTGACGCACTGACACCCCTGTGCCGCATAGCTTTTGTCAGACAAACATGTAATCTTTGCAAATAGGCTGATGGTCTTTCTCCTTTATTTTGAAGCGTGTTCATAAATCGCGCATAAAGCTCATCACCATCTTTGACAGCTCCAAATGCAGTCTAGTACTTTCAGGTACTCAGAGGGTTTAGCATCTAGGCCTAAATGCTTTGTGATATCTGGCAGCAAAAGGCTGTCAAGTATTCTTTGTGTGCAGTTCAAGTCAGAAATGGCTGGGTCATTTATGAGAACTTCAATACTTGTGCGCCATGTATTGTAATCTGCTTCATTGTTTGGGTGGGGGATGCGCCCAGAGAAGGCTCTAAACCTACTTGGCATGGGCGAGTGTGAAGGCATTTCACTACTGCGCACTACATGTTCAACCACTACTTGCTGGACACTCTGTGGATTAAGCTCAAGTGTGGGATAGAGTTGTGTCGGCAAGTTAAGATCAATCAGGTTTTGGTTTAAGGTTGGGGTCGGAACCTTAGACTGTGAAGAAGTTCTCCTTAGAACCGAGAAGCTTCTCAGTTCTAAGGAGAAGAAGAAGCTTCTAGGATGAGGGGTGAAATGTCTTCGAGCAACTTAAAGAAGTCCAGACGCTTTTCTTTGCAAGCACCTTTGACTACGATGACCTGGATGACTGAGAACCTTCACAGACGACTCTTTAACTACTATTTCCATTTTACCAGACTTCGGTTTTGATTGTTTCTTATTGTTGTAATATTTAATAAGATGAGTCTCATGCAGTTCCACAACATCTCCTGGCTGCTGGCTCACAAATTGCAACACCAATGTGTCTCTAAACTCTAAGATCAATAGTCTTTTTTTTCTTCGTTTTGGTACATTTTATCCAAGCATTTACAAATGCATTTGTATACAGCCCAAGGTTGAGCTGATACGCTCTCACTGGACTGTTTGATATTATGATGAGAATGAAGGTGTGATATTGATGTGACACAAGAAGCTAGTGAGGAGGTGGAAGGCGAGTGAAGTAAGGTGAAGAACTGTGTAGATGGTGCTAAACCCAAAGGGCATAGTATCAGTCCCACTGTTCGTGACATAAAAGGAAGTGGCAGAATGTATCCTGCATAACTTCAAGGTGTGAAGATTGACGACAAAGTAACATCCAAAACACATACTGTCATGGTCCTGGGTCGTTGACCCAGCGTTTTGTGTTTTGTGACTATTTCCCTCTGTTCTAGTTATTCTGTGTCCTCCCCCCTTGTGTCCGGTTCGGGTTCTAGATTTCCTGTTTTACTTTGTAGGTCTGTGTCTCGTTATGCCCATTAAGTTCCAGCTGTGTCCCCTCCTGTGTGCCATTTCCTCATTACCTGGTGTGTGTATTTATAGTTGGTGTCTGCCTGTGCTCCTCGTCGGCTCGTCTGCGTTCATCCATGTATCACTGCGTTCCTCCGTGTAGCTCTGCATTCTATGGTGTTTCGTTCCTGTCTCTGCGTCTCTCTGCCCCGCACCCCTTTTGTATGGTCTCAGGTTTGTCTTTAGTTTCTCCCAGTTTAGGTTTGTAATTGCTCATGTTGAGTTGCCTGTTTTTGCCACCACCACCACCTTGTAAATAAACATCACTCTGTCATCAGTTCGCTGCATCTTGGGTCCTCCTTTTCCTCCACACCACACGGCTCCCTCCGCCAGCCGTGACACATGATAGGTTCTTCATACAGTCCAGTATAGAATCTGTTATCTACCTGAAAATGTAGGTCCACTCATAATTGTCAGCAGATGACCAGAAGCAACTCAGAGTTTTCACAGATAATGAAAATAGAGTGGTATTTGACCAGAAGCTTGATTTCAAATAACTGCAGGCGAACATATGATAAGCAAAATTGCAGTGACTGACTGAATGTGTAGGAAGGGTTTTATTTATTCTCTCTCTCTTTTTTTTTAAAGATTTTTTATTTTTTATCCCTATAAGGATAGGACGGGGATTAGAGAATGGGAAAAAATCCTTATTGTTCCATGTGGGATTTCCTGAGCATGAGCATCAGATGTTGACAAGCTGCATTTCTATTTTTTATTTATTTTTTTTTAGAAGTGATGGTGAATTTTGGACACAGTCATTGTTAAAAACTGAAAAAAGAAAAAGACAGACATATGGGGAGACTGATTAAAGGAATGAAAAATAGAGCTGTCTTTAGAGGATGTGCAGTTGTGTGATAACAATAAAAGTAAGAAACAAAATGCAATAGTAAGCTGATGGCAGACACAAGAAAGCAACAAAGTCAAACTGGTGTGAGGAAATGTGGAGAATAGATACAGATGACATAAAAGAAGGAAAGCTCATCTCATTCCTGTGTGCAGATGTAAGATATATGACATTCAGGCTGGATTTCTGGCTAGCAGGGCGGAAAATTCCATCTGTGTCCACTGAGGTGCTATCAAAAAGCACAACTACGTTGTATCTCTCTCTCTCTCTCTCTCTCTCTCTCTCTCTCTCTCTCTCTCTCTCTCTCTCTCTCTCTC
>NW_005187575.1:2748-8171 GCF_000239375.1 Pundamilia nyererei | reverse complement strand
GATATTTTCCTGGAGTACTGTCTCTTAGCCTCTCTGATGCCACGGGAAAGGTTGGCCCTAGCTGTCCTCAGGCTTGCCTCGTCTCCATCTCTGAAGGCAACATTCCGAAGGACTTGACAGTTAAAAACAATCACTTGCCATTTGATGATGTCCTTTTGTAACAGTGTCTTTTAAGTTTCCATGGTCCATGGTGGACTCTGATCTGATTTTCACACTTAGCAGTTGCTGAGTGAATACACTGAAGTTTAAAATAAATGTAATATCAACAGCAATGGATGATCCAATCAGCTGTCGCTCCTGTGGCACAAACGTACTATCATTAAGCAGTTCGATGGGATCTAGGGTTAGGGTTGCATCTTCTTTTAGCCAAATATTAAATAGGCATTCAAATGTTGTTATTCCAGAGACTAGATTATGTTAAATTTCAAATGAAGCTGCATACACAGATTTTGGTATCATTATTTTTCTAGATTAAAAACTTTTCAATTTGGTTTTCCCGGAAGGTGAAAATTCCCTCAAAAGATGTGGATGTTGACCTGACTGAAACCCAAAACCCTAACCCTAAATGAGTTACCACTGACTTACAATTACAAATTCATTGATTGTTTAAAGGACAAATTATCTATACAAATTATTTGACTTTGATAAAATAAAATAAAAAATCTTGACATGTTGCTTGGTTATTTTTCTCTATGAATAGTTTCCCCTTTCACAAAAGCTGTATGGTGGGTGGAAGTTCTGTTTTCAGAAAAAATATGGTCTGCTTTGTGGTACAAACTGTCCAAGATAAGTCCACAGTTTTGGCACACAACAAAATAAAAAGAAAGCAGCAGCTGTACTTTATCAGGCTGCTGAGAAAAGCCTGTGTGAGACATCAGGCCCTCATCCAAGCCTACAGGAATTTTGTGGAGAGTGTTCTCACCATCACTATCTGGTTTGGGATTACCACCTAGACAGAGAGAAAATCTCTCCAAGCAGTCATTAAAAACATCAGAAACAATCACTGGTTCTGATCTTCTAACCTGTGAGGACTCAAAATGCTGCACAAATAAGGCACAAAGAGATCACCGGGATCTGGCTCTCTCCTCATTCAGGGAGTCAGGATAAACATAATAAGGCTTTTCAGTCAGACATCTTGCCCAGTATATTAAGAGGGTAAAGGAGATACCACATCCTCACCCTCATCACATTGTTATTTTTAATAAACATACTCACACACACTCATTAGCTCCACTCTCTCCAGGGTTCAGGCTGGTGGTTAGGCAGTACAACACAGTACAAAGATGTCTTGGATATTAGATCATAATGTTTCACCATTCATTTAATCTTTAAAATCACACCTACTGACTTGTTTGATGCAAACACAAATCTTTGGGTTTTTGAATACATGACTGAAACTTTATTTGGTTGTGTAATGGAATATCCAATCCACAGACTAATATTAGACAGCACAGATGGGAATTAAAAAAAACAAACAAAAACAGTTTAAAATAATTGTGTTTATCTGCATGTAAATTATTTTTTAAGGGTTATGTATCATTGTGTCTTACACAGTGATCTTACTTGTTAAATATGTTGATCCACCATCCAAAAGCAGTACGATAATGCAGTAGTCAGGAGTGTTACGTCACATTGATCTGGTTATCTGAGGAGCTGGCAAAGGCCACTGGAATATAGGTCCTTTTTTTTATTTCATTCGTTTATGTGTAAAGGGATGTCTTATTCTACATCTGTTCTCCACAAAGACAAATGTTTCACTTCAATTCAATTATATTTCCACAGCACCACAGAAAAGACCCTACAATGTTACAAGTCACATATTCCACTATCTGCAAGAACTGGAGAACAGTGGGGAGGAAGAACTCCCTTTTAACAGGAAAAGACCTTTGGCAGTTGGTTGGGGGTTGAGGGGAAAGAAAAGAGCTTTCCACCATTAAAACCACTTAACTTTAAATGGTAAGTTTTTATTTTCCTTGCTTGCCTGCAAGAAAATACCTGTCTCTCTCTCTCTCTCTCTCTCTCTCTCTCTCTCTCTCTGTGTGTGTGTGTGTGTGTGTGTAGCATTCAGATCAAAAAGCTGCTGCTTTTGATGAGTTGCTGTGAGGAGCAACTCCATGTGTTCTTGCAGAAACACAGCATGGCTTCCTCTGGTTCCCATACAGTTGATATGTTTCACTCCCCTCTTCTCCTCATCCTCCGTCTTTCCTTGCTTCCTTCTGTCTCCTTCACTCCATCTGTTCTCTAGACTCTTTGTTCTTGCTGCATCTCTGGCTCACCCCTCTGGCCGTGCCTTTAAGGACATTGTATCAGACATATCAAAAGCTTTTGTAGCTGGAGCTTCTCTGTGTATCTCCATGCATATGTCTCTATCTTACAGTCCACGCACCACATATGATATTCAGGGCAAATATTCTCTCATCTCTTTGTTAGAACCTATTCCCCTGACAAATTCTCCTGTTGTGAGTCCACATGTATTGTCACATTACAAGGGACCAAACTGCACAAATCCCAGTGTGTATACTAATGGTCCCAGGATCTGCTCAGGATGCTTTGGAAGAGTCTTCTATTGTTATGCCTTTTGGCTATTTTCAGTTTGCCCATCTGCCTCCCTCCTTCTTGTTCTTGTCAAGAACAAGAAGCATGAGAGCAGAGGACAGAAAGACAAACGTCTTTCTGTCCTCTGCTCTCATGCTGTCATTCCCTATCTCTGTCTTTTGATTGTTCCTGCTAGCTTTGTTCCACCCTGTGTGAAAACAGATATGAGACACTCAGAAAGGGAGTGGGATCATTTGACATCGCTGTAGGTGGTTGTTTGCATCTGGCACACTTTCTCTTGGTGCCCTTGGCTCTCTCTGTCCATCTCTATCAATCTGTTTTTTTTTTCAATTAGATTCAAACTGTGTCACTGGTAATGCCTAATTCTTGCTCTTCTTTTTATTTTGAACCTCTCTTAACAAACCTGAAATCTACCCTCTCCAACCAGTTTTGTCAGTTTTTCACTCATTGCCCAGCAAATCCTGATATTTGCCAAGTAGCTGTTTTTCTGAGACCAACATTTGGACGTTACCCAAGAGGCAGCAACTGCCTCAGCCAATCAGTATTTGAGATGTCATCACAGAGAGACTTTCTGCTGTTGCAAGCCGATAAAAAATAAAATAAAATAAAATCACAAGTCAAGGGCAGGGATAGCTCAGTCGGTAAAGCGTTGGCCCTGTGATCGGAAGGTCAGGGGTTCGAGTCTCCTGAACAGCTACCCTGAGGTACCCCTGAGCAAGGTACCATCTCTACACGCTGCTCCCCGGGCGCCCAATCGCAGCCGACTGCTTCACTGAGCGACTGGGTTAAATGCAGAGAGGAATTTCCCCACGGGGATCAATGAAGTATACATTAAGACCGATGTTGTCAGATCTACCTTTTAGTTTTATGTCTGTTAGTACAGCTTTATTTTTATGATGAAATTGAACTTGTTAGCTTATTGGATGGATATGTTTCTATCATAGATGTATGATAGAAACATATGTATGATGTATGATAGGTGCATAAGTGAGCTAGGCAAAACATCAATGTGGCTTCATTTAAAACAACCCTGAAGTAATTTAGATGCAGATATTTTTGATAACCTATGCAAATATAAATTCAGAATATATAATAGGGATGAATAGAAATACCAGTGGGTTGCACATTTGAGTGACTCTATTGCACAGTGATTATTGCACAGTTGAACATAAGAAAAAATATTGCGAATATTGCACAGTGAAAAAAAGCACTGCAACTCAGTCGTTTCCGCCCTCCTTTGTCCTCTTGTTTTCCCTCCCTCAGTTTGATGGCGTGTGGGACAAAGGAGTTTTTAAGTCTGTTGTTTCTTGACTTTGGGAGAAGCAACCTGTCGCTGAATAGGCTCCTCTGATTATTTACGACCGTGTGCAGAGAATGCCCAGCATTGTCCATAATGTTCAGCAGTTTCTTTAGTGTCCTTTTCTCTGCCACTGTGCAGAGAAAAGGACACTAAAGAAACACTGTGTGTGAGTGTCTAGCTTCATGCCGACCACAGAGCCAGCCTTCCTGATTAGTTTTTCCAGCCTGGATGAGTCCTTCTTTGCTGTGCTGCTCCCCCAGCACACCACAGCATAGAACAGTGCTCCGGCAACCACCGACTGGTAAAACATCTTCAGGAGCTTCCTGCAGATGTTAAAAGACCTCAGCCTCCTGAGGAAATACAGTCTGCTTTGGCGTTTTTTATACAGGTGGTGCGTGTTGCATGACCAGTCCAGTTTGTTGTCTACCCACATCCCGAGGTACTTGTACATGTTGACCACCTCCACCTCTACTCCCTCTATCTGAACTGGCAGTGAACCTGGTCTGGACCTCCTAAAGTTCACAACCAGTTCCATGGTCCCTGAGGTGTTGAGTTGCAGGTGGTTTGTGTGATTCCATGTTACAAAGTTCCTCACCAGACTCCTGTACTCCTCTTCCTGTTCATCCCAGATACACCTCGTGTCGTCCGCAAACGTCTGAATATGGCATAATTCAGAGTTATAGCAGTAGTCAGAGGTGTACAGGCTGAAGAGAAGAGGGGACAGCACAGTTCCCTGTGGTTCCCCTGTGCTGCTGACCACAGTGTCAGACGTGATGTCCTTTAGCCTGACGTACTGCGGTCTGTCAGTGAGGTAGTCGGAGATCCAAGCGACCAGGCAGGGGTCCAAATGCATCCTGTTTAGTTTTCCCTGAAGAAGACAGGGCCGAATTGTATTAAAGGCACTTGAAAAGTCAAGAAACAGGATCCTGACTGTGCCTTTTCCCTTGTCCAGGTGTGAGTGGGCTCTGAGTAGGAGGTACAGGATGGCATCCTCCACTCCGACATCCGCTAACTGTAGAGGGTCCTGGGCATGTTGTACCTGTGGTGGAGGAGGTTGGGGAGGAGCCGCTCTATACTTAATAATTAGTGGTTATAAAAGGAATAACTTTTTTTTAACTGTCAGGTAATTGCAAATGCAAAGTTTCTATCAGCTCAACAAACATCAGCAAACAGACTAACTGTGAATTCTGTTGCACAGTGTGTTGCTAGCTAAAGACACAGCTGCTCTGTTTTACAGGGAGAGAAAAGAAAGACAGCTAACTTTGCTTACAGATAGAGAGAAAAGTCAAAGTCAAAGTCAAAGTCAACTTTATTGTCAATTCTGCCACATGTACAGGACATACAGAGAATAGAAACTTCGTTACTCTCAATCCCTAGATAAAATAGAAAATGAACATTTAAATATAAGAGTGATTAAAAATGCAAGTAAAATATTTTAAAGTAAAAAAATTAAATAAAATTAAATAATATAATACAATTTTACATATAACAAGAAAGCTATACAATATACAATATAAGGGTAAATGACATTGAGTGCAAACCAGGCAGAGTAGTGCAAATAGGCAAA
>NW_005187575.1:0-2206 GCF_000239375.1 Pundamilia nyererei | reverse complement strand
TAATAATATAATTCATAACTGCTCAGGGATCCTGGGTCACTCCGACCCAGGACCCTGATAATTTTCTTATTATATTAATATAGCAGATTGTAGAATTGTTCTAAAAAGATCTACTTTTTCCTTTCCTACTTTGATCACATTTCCCAGCATGTACTCTTTCACTTTCACTGGAGTAAATAAGTTGGTTCAGTATTATTTAACAGAAGTATCTATAGTTCTAATTAGAATATCTGCACTTTTGCCTACCTCTGATAGGTATGCAGTTCCTAGAAATGACCACTTGGGGCTGATCACAAAAGTCGGGTGGTGCCGTCTCTAGCAGCACGAGGAGTCACCAAATTAGTGAAAGCACTAATATTAATGTACAAAAATGATGGATGCGTGGGTGGCAAAACTGGTATTTTTTCATTTTAATCTTTTTAGTTCATTTCAGCAGTAATACAGTTGCCTGAAATGCACCTTACACACACCACTGTTCGTCTCAAATGTATTTATCTGCCAGCTACTAAACAAGGCCATGCTGACTATACTGAATAGTGACTGTTAGATCTGTTGTGTTAACTAATAAACAAACAGTACAGATTCCTACATCTTTCATTTCTTGATATTCAAATCTAAAAAAAAAAAATCATATTGCAGTGGGTAACTGGAAGCAGGAGCTACAAGACACTGTAGAGCTGCAGTTGCACCTCTTTAATTTGTAATTTAGCAGAGGTGCAGCCCTGAATTGGCTACAGTAAGTGGAACAAAATGGACAGATGGATGATTATTTTCACACTAGGGTGAAAAATAAGGGGAACTGTTGGGTTCTCCATATACAATACCAGGATGAGTCAAACATTAAATTCATGAAAGCAAAATATTGTGTTAATGCAGTTGGCCAGTGCTGATACAAGTCATTAACATTCTGTCAACAGCAAGTCACCTGGGCTACTCTAATTAGCCCCAGTCTACTACTACTCTTCTCTAGTCTTCACTGATTTCTCTCTCTGTTCCTGTCGTCCTTCCTTAATCTATTTATTTACTTGTTTTCTAACTTAAAATGCACATGTTCTGCTTCTATTTTCTGATTTAAATCACCATATGGAAAGGGCTTATAGCCTATTCACAAACTCACTTTTAATGCTTACCAGGTTTGGAGCTGGTACAAAGGAAACTTTTGCTCCTGCAAGTATAGACATTTTAATATTTAAAATGAAATGTTCATTAAGAATTTGAAGGGTAAAGTTTTCCTTTTTTCGCCCTAAGGAAAACGAAACTCTTAAAAGACAAAAGCTAAAATAGCCAAAGACCACAGTGAGTGGCAATAATTTTAGCCTGCAAAAGAAAATGAGGTTACTTTTTTTGCACAGGTGGTGGTGTAATGGGTTGGGGATAGTATCTGGGTTCTTTGGTACCTGCTGAGTCTTCTTAAATGCCACAGGCTACCTGAGTACACCAGAAGAAGAGTACACCACAGTGTACTCTTCTTCTGCTAAACTTAAAATGGACATAGCTTCTTTAAATTTAACAAGTCTGACTTTTGAGCTTTTTTCCTCTAATAAAGGAGGTCAGAGGAATTTCCTTATAGTGCTGCTTTCAGCGGGATAACGCACGCTAAGATCAAAGTTCTCTGTACTCAAATTGACTTTATAAACACCAGAACTCAACAAAAGAACACACTGAAATTAAATATATGTCATCACAAAATTCAAACAAACAGATATAAATAATAAAATGCAATATAAATAAGTGTATATCAGATCAGATCCTGTATTACAATAGCTGCTATACACTGCCATACACGGATTTTATAGTGCACTACATACAGTTGAAATAAATACATAAAATAGTTAAAACAGTTAGGATAGCACTAATAATGGCCTACTAACTGTTGAGCAGCTAAATGAGTGGATTAGTTAAACGCACCCTTCATTTAGCTGTTGGCAGAATGTGACGGTTTTACATGCAGCTGAGTGGCATCTTTTGGAGATGATCAAGCTAGCAGATCAAAAACCGACTGATGTGACTTTTTTGTGTGTGATAGATCTTTCCACCTACAGACCTTTGTGCAACAATGTTAGTGTCTGATTATTTGACACACATACTGTATACACCGGGTGTCACTGGCGTGCACAGATAGAGACGAGGTGGTGCTGAAGCACTTGCCCTTTTGCCCTCAGTCCAAAAAAGTGCCCTTTTGAAAGACGTGATTTTTTTTTTTTTT
>NW_005187574.1:1341672-1346012 GCF_000239375.1 Pundamilia nyererei | reverse complement strand
ATCTTTGGTTAACCATACATACTTAGCGTAGCTTCTCCTGGGTATAGCCAGTCAATGTATTTGTCTTGTTCTAACTGCTTCAGACAGTCTATCACTACCTGGTTCTCATTTCATTGGCTCATAAGTGCTTTTGTCACTGAGCAGTGACAACAGTTTCTCATGATAGTCTTTCTCTGTTTAGCAAAACCCTGCTTGTCTGCCGGAAGGATGATAATGTTGTCAATACTCAGTGCCTTCCAAAGCGATTTCAGTGCCTTCCTCTCCTCCATGCTGATGTTGGATGTTGTGGGCTTTGCATTGCTGAAACAGGCCAAAACTTTGCAGTTTCTCTGCTTCAACATCTGCAATGTTGTTGTTGTTTTGAATTGCTGTTTCTGTGGCTGTAATCAGAATCCACTGCTGGGATTTGTCCCAGCATCACAGCAAAGTTTAACTCTTTTGCAAGGATGCTTTTCTTTGCTTGGGTGAGTTATCAGACAAATTTTTTCACCCAAGTGTCTACATCCTCGATGTGACATCATTCTCTCTTCTGGTCACTGAGGACACTTTGTATTTTACAAACAAGTAGGTCAAACATCTCAGGGGAGGTAAATGGCCAGGTGAGCTCCTTTGAGTGGAGAGTGAGGGGAATGATTCCAACCTTGTTTTCCAATGATCCACAAGAGACAGTGGCAGGAGGGCAGGCAGATGGAGATGATGAATGATGCAAACCATCATCCATCATCATTCATGGTGACGTGTATGGCAACAAAGTGGAGATCTGTGGTGGAGATCAGTGTCCAGAAAATCCTGATCTGTGGGTAGTTGAGTGACAGAGAAAATGTGGCAACTAGAAGCACAGAGAAGATCAGGTAAGTAAGTGTCTTTCACAAGGTACATGAAACGAGGTGGCCTGTTACCAACATGCGGTTGGTTGACGAACTAGCAAAGGAGAGATGAGGATGCTGATCTCAATACTGTCTGCTGATTGCTTGTGGATCAGGAACAGGTTTGATGAGAGCTCCACCCAGGGCGGATACCAGAGAACACAGGGAGGGCATTGGAAAAACATTGTAGCTCATCTGGACCATGACAGTTTCGTTCCATTTGGTCATACTCACATACCAGCTTTAGGTAGTTAAAATGTCTTGATGCATGTTCAATCATCCAGGGAGGGAAATCGTTTTCAGTGGGAGAAACATTTTGTCACTCTTCCAAGTGACTTCTTCAGTCTCAGTTGACTGCAGGTTTCCCCAACCTTATAAACAGTGCCTTTGCAAAATGACTGAAACTGGCACCACTGACTTTCTTGATCATTAATATGTAAATTGTCATGACCATTGACCAACAACCACTGATCAAAGACCATTGATCAGTGACCATTGATCATTGATAATGGATCAATGTCTATAAGCACCATTCACAGAGAGTTGGGGAATGGCTGCAGTCACAGCATTGTAAGATGGGTGACTGGCAGAACAATTACATTCTCTTCCACTGGAGGTTAGTACAACTACCTGCTCTAACTAAACGGGTTGCCAACTGCCAGTAAAACAGAAGAAGACAGAGAAGAAATTGCATAACAGTCATGCTGCAAGAGAGATGATGCAGCGAGTAATAGCAATAGATAAATATTTGAAAAGAAAAAGTAGTCAGTCTGACCTGGGTCCTGGAGAAAATTTCTACTCAGATGAAGGCCCTAGCATGAGTAGTGGTCAGAAGGAAGTAAAAAAGATATACTGGGGCCGAACTGAACCAATTGAATGCTATGCCTGGTGCACCGGGCAAATTTATCAATATGGTTTTTGTGATGTTTTTGTTTCGTGGTGTGCCGTGTGATTTTTCAAATGTGAAATATGTGCTGTGGCCCCAAAAGGTTGGGAAACACTGCATAATATTACTCTGTTTGTGATGGGGGACCTGATTTTTGGGGTGGACCAATTTGTGACACAGTGTGTTTTGGGGTTTAAAAGCCCCAGAGATACAGTGTTTAGAGAAAATGCATCTTAACTGTTCTGACACATAAGGGATCACTACAGGTTTTCTCTTAGTCAGCGGTTGTCCTTCTCTCCTGGATCGGCTGGAGCTTTCTTTAGGAGCCTTCCCAGCTTTGACAAAAGTCCAGCTGGGATAACCACATTTACTCAGGGCCTTCTTGATGTTCTTCTGCTTCTCTGGCTGCTGTGTCTGTGGGGATGGTGTTCGCTCTCTGTTGTAGCGTCCTGGTGACACCCAGTTTATGCTCCAGTGGATGATAAGAGTCAAACCTTAAATACTGACCTGTATGTGTAGGTTTACTGTACACATCAGTTTTAGATGTCCCCCATTACTGATAGAAATCTCACAGTCTATGAAGGCTAACCTGCCACTTTTCATATCCTCCCTTTGATGTGTTGGTTCACCAAGTTACCTCCCCTATGGCCATGAGCTCTGGGTAGTGACCGAAAGAATGAGGATACAAGCGGCGGATATTAGGTTTCTCCAAAGGGTAGGGTGGAGATAGGTTAGGAATTCAGCCATTTGGTTGGAGCTAAAAATTAGAGCTACAATCGCTGAGATCGATCACTGACCTTCCAATTGGTAAACAACACAATCATGGTCCATGTGAGCCACAGCTTTACCAATATACTAATATAAAGTTGTCACATGCATTTGTTGGTATTTGTCATGCTATTAAGATTTTAGTAACTTTACTGTGACCTTAGCTTTTATATATTTTTTTAATCTATACCAAACTCCCTTACACCTCTCACTGCAGTAGAAAGTAAAATAGCTGAAAACTATATGTTCTATAAACTATAGCTATATGCTTCTATAAACAATAATTGTGTATCAGCCACATATTTGCCACGAGTATTTGCCTTTGGCAATTCACCCTCTCTGAAAGACAGGCAGACAGCACTAACCTCTTTTGTTTCATCTCAAGAACAGAAGTTGTATTGTGGTTACGCTGTTTCACTGCAATGGAATGTTCTCCGGAGAGAAGCCAACTGAAAACACACACACCCAACTGTTTTCACTGCTGATAACATCATTGGTGTCATAATGACAGGTAATTTTTTTGGATGCTTGCAGATGAAGATTTATAATTTATCTATTGTTATGCTCCCTGGCTTTCTCCCCAGAACTATAAGTTTTGTATTTGAGCGTTTTCAGTTGGGTTCATTATTATTGGATTATCATTCCTGTCTTTTGAGTTTTGCTTTTGTTGTTTTAGAAATCTAGTTACTGTTAGTGCTTATACACTTCGTTATTTAGATTTGATTCTTTGTGCTCTTGTTTATTATTTTAACCTCCGCTGTTTCCTTTTGTGTCATGTTTTTCTTTGTCATCTGCAGGAATTTGGTTTCATTGATACTCTGTCCTCTTAGTTTATTTTTGCTTACGTGAGGTTCAGATTTTTAGGTATATTTGTATTTTGACCATTTTAGTTCATGTTTTATTTAAGTCCTCTTTTTCAGTCTGGATTGAGTTTTTAAGTGTAGCTTGTCTCTCTTTTTATTAGTTTCCTTGAATTAGTTCCTCCTTTAGGGCCAGATTTACACATCGGGGCAAAACAGCATGTGAGCGCTGATAAGTGTGGTTAGTTTTGCAAAAGTTGTGCTGTTTTCTAAATACAGGCGAAATCAGTTGAATAATCCATGCCTAATCTTCATATTATTAATTTAGAGGAAAGTCACAAACTAAGGGCCACATTTACTAATTAGAAAAGAATAGAATAAGAAATGAGTTCATGACGCAGTCATGCAAATGCAACATTAGTAAATTTGGCCCTTTACTCTTTGTTGTCGTTCTTGTACAATTTCGATTGCTTATCCCGAGCCATGAATTCTCTTTTCTCTCATACTTATTATAGTATATTTGTACGTGCTTGTGTTTTACATAAACTGTGGAGTGTATGATTTAATCCCGTATGTCCTATTCTCAGTCTTCCTTTGGGTTTTTGCTCTGCATTCCCTTCAGACCTACTTACTTTTGAGTACTGTACAGATGTCTTCTTGTGCCAGCTGTGTCCCAATATTCCTGTCAAATATTCAAAATATAATTCTTAATCATTTTAACCTCTGCTTTGCTTAGTAATATTTTCATGTTAATTTCCTGTAATTTCATCTTTTTGTCTACCTTTTCATTCCCTTCAAAGTAATGACATTCCTAAATTATGGAATTCCAAAAGCATCTGGAAAATCTGATTAAAAAAAAATACACATACGACATAATTTATGTGAATATTTTCCAGACTTGAGAGTGCAAATAAGCTATCAGAAGCTATGATGAAACTATGTTTTGTTATTTTCTTTCACCCACTGTAAAGCAAACATTATTCCATTTAATTCCACTTGAATTCCACTTGAATTCCACTT
>NW_005187574.1:1340349-1341279 GCF_000239375.1 Pundamilia nyererei | reverse complement strand
TGGTGTGCGGCAGACACCTGGTGCAGGTTAAGAATTTTATCTGCCAGGCATTAACAACTCCTCCAGTGACTTAGCCTTTAAGTCGTGTTTTGAGTACATATGTTGTTCCTTCATACTTTCTCTAGCAAGATATTAGATCAACTGCTGTGATACTTATTGTTAAGGAAAAAAGCTAAATGTTTGTAGATTGTGTGAATAAGATTTATTACTGGGGCGATAAGCTGACTGGTAGCAGGTTAGTAGTAGAGCAGGCCTGATTGTCACCTTATTATGTCAGTGGTTGTGAAGGCAGTTTCAGAGGTACATTGTGTATGCAGTAATCTATTCCACTTACATTTTAATGTGAACAGGCTTTTGTAAAGTCTGCTGCACACTTGTTTCTAAATACCTGCATAACAGTCAGCGTTAAAGCTTTAGGGCAGGTACAGATGTGTTGCACTAGTACTAACGCCTATTCTCCCTGTTCACAGATCCTCTCAGGTCCTCGGTACAGCCAGTAGTTTCTGCCTGCCCAGTTCCTCCTCAGTTACCAAACACACTTTATAAATAAACAAAATAAAATAATGTTTGCTTTTTGGCTTCAGTAACAATGAAATCGAGCTATCCATGAAACACTGCAAAGGCGTGTTGAGCAAGACTGCCTAGTAACACACAGGGCCTTGCAAAACTCGAGGCAAGTCTGATGCATATACACATCACAATTACAAATGCTTGCATCCATGTCAGAGCAGGTGTAGCAACGGGCAACAAAAGTGTTTTGCAGGTCAGGAAGTAACCACCCTCATTCCTTCCAAGCCTGGAGGAGGTCCTTTTGGAGTCAGGGCTCATCCCACTCTTTTTATGATGCATATATCTGCTGAAGAATGATGTTAGCACAATATGGCCAAGCTGCTCATGCTGACTTGCTAAAACCTTGTAAATTGCATGCAG
>NW_005187574.1:1337369-1338865 GCF_000239375.1 Pundamilia nyererei | reverse complement strand
GTGAGGTGTAATAAAATATCTTATCAGGCATTTCCACCCAAATTCCCTCCAGCTCTGTGAGCTGCTACATTTCCATTGGTATCTCCATATTGTTGTCCACTCGTCCTCCTTTATCTCTATTCCTCCCTCCATTTCCCATTTTGTTTTAATATATAGGGTCGAGTGTGATTTCATATTTGTTAATCCTTTATAAAGGCCAGAGATAATGCCTCTATCTTTATTTGAACTGTATGCCCTTTTAAATAAGTCTAGCAGCTGTTTACTTAATTCAGCCTTAGCTTCCTGTGTTTCTAATGAATAATTTTCTTTCATTTTATCAAAACTAATTAGTCTGCCTTCCCCCATTACCATACATAAAGCTGTTAATCCTTTATTTGTCCTATCTTTGAATCTAGTGTCAAATTTATTTGGAGCAAAATGTGTGTCGTATGCACACCACTTAAGAACTGCTACATCCTCTTCTAGTTTATATTCTTTTATTACTGTTTCCCAAATTTTAAAAGTCAGCGTGATCCATGGATTTTCAATAGTTTTTATTAAACCTTGCAGGCTGCTGTCTGCTATAATAGCTTGTATGGGAATGGAGGTCAGACCCTCCTCAAAGACTTTCCATTGAGCGTCATCTGAAGGATCACACCACCATCATAGGCCTTAATTGTGCTGCTTAATAATAATAATCCCTAAGAGAAGATAGGCCCCACCCCCCTATTTCCTTTATTGAGTTGTAAGGTTATAAATCTAATTCGGGGCCTTATTTCTTGCCACATGTATCTTGACAAAATTGTGTCCCATTCATTAAATTGTTTCTGGTTTATTTCTATTGGTAATGTTTGAAATAGATATAATAATCTGGGTAGTATATTAATTTTAATTCAATCTATTCCATTTCGCTATATCTTCCTTAATTTTCTTTTGTATTGGTGAGTAATTTCGTTCTAATAGTTCTGTAAGATCCAGATATTTAAAGTACTCTGTTTGCCATGCTAATTGGTACTTATTTTTAATTTCTTCTGATGGAATATAGTTGTACTTAAAAATACTTGTATTTTATTTTATGTTATTTTATGTATTTTATGACTACTGTTCCTTTTATTAATTTTGTGTTTTGTAAGGTGACGTTACATTATCTTGTATTTGACGCTCTCGAATAAAACCTGTCTGATCATTATGTATTAGACTAGGTAAGAGCTTTTCTAATTATCTAGCCATGATAGATGTAAACAGCTAATATACTGTATTAAGAACAGATATTGGTCTATATGACCCACATTCTAATTTATCCTTATTTTCTTTTGGGATGGCAGAGATAATTGCTTCTTTCCAGCTAGGAGGTCCTTGAGCCTTCTTTAGGACCTGATTCAGTGTGGGAAGCATCACTGGTATTAATTCTTCTTTTAGCTCCTTGTACCATTCTGCTGTATATCCATCTGATCCTGGGGATTTATTTATTTTAACTTTACTTATTGCTATTCTTACTTCCTTTTCCGTTATATCCT
>NW_005187574.1:1328573-1335269 GCF_000239375.1 Pundamilia nyererei | reverse complement strand
GTTATTCTCTATGGTTAAAGAAATTGCAATGATTTATTCATATTTATTATAAATAATTCTAATTACACATTTTGCTTCCGTGTTTGTGCTGTGTCACTACATTTTATTTTAGTTTTATACATTGATTAATGACCTGCAGAATCTCCTTATCATATTAGGTGTCCATAATTGTCACTTTAAGTCGAACTTTTCCATCTTGAAAGTGATTACATCCTTGCATTACATACTTTAGGTTCATTTTTCCGAAAGAGAACAGGCAGATTTAGAATATAACAGGTGGCGTTCTATAGATGGATACATTAAACAAATGAAAAATTACATGTATGTGCAAACTTTCTAAACACGTTCTTTGTAACATTTGTGATAAATGGATTTGAAAGTAGATAAAACACGTTTGTGTCGGCCTTGGTTCATTGAAGTTCTTGTCTTTAAATTAACTTTGTCTGTGTGTGTTTCAGGTACTGCACTCCAAAAGACTGAATGAACCAGCATTGCAGCCATGGGTCACTGTGAGCATCACAGGGAAGGTTGAAGCCGCCCGCTGCACCTGTATGGCCAGAGTCGTGGAGACCTGCAGCCATGTCGCTGCTCTTCTGTTTAAAGTAGAAGCAACAGTGTTGATCCGTGGCACAAGGACTGTTACAGATGAACCTGCATACTGGTTTTGCTGGGTAATATGACCAAGATACAGCCAGAGGTTGGCCATAAGATAGACTTCTCCTCTTCAGCTGCCCAAAAAAAGGCTCTCAATCAAAACATAAACAGACCATCTGTAGTGACAGGGAAAAGAAACCGTCCTCAAAAAAGAAAAATCCCACCTGCTACTGTGGAGGAGTTGTCACCGTTACTAGATACACTGCTGGAACACAGTAAAGCTGTGGGTTGTGGTAATGAACCATCTTTTTTTTTTTATCTAGGGGTCTAGATTTATGCCAGAAGTGCACTGCCATGTAAATAATTTGCATTTACGGAATATGTACTGACTGAGTCCCGCTGTTCAAAAGTTGAATAAAGAAACAAAAACATTTTTGCCTTTTTTTTTAAATTAAAACCACTTTATAGAACATCACATCAGTTACAATGTAGAATCCATGGCATTTATAGTTTACAAATGAAAAAATGTTTACACAAAATCATGACAGCGTTTCTATAATATCACCCACTACTAACACTGCTTAATTTACTGTTTCTTTTGAAAAATTACTGCTATATATACGGCACAAGACTTTTAAGAGTATTTAACAAGAGCAAGTTTCCTTTTCCCCTGGTTTTATTATCACACTGTTCACCAAAACGCAGCAAACCTTCATGTTTTTATCCAGAAGGGTCACCTCTTCACCCTCACATGGAAGAAGTAATCTGATTGGCATGGTGGTTTGTTTGAAGCAGGGATTTTGGAGCGGCCCTTGTGTAGCGCAGTCACGATGTGTTTCATCCATAGGCTGGATGAAGGCATAGGCATTCATAGGCTGGTTTGCTGCAATAATGCCAAATAATTAACAACTCTATAAATAGAAGGTAGTTCTGCAAAACCACTCATTAGGATGTTTGTTTTAATTTGCTATGAGCTCAGAGTGCATCGCAAATAAAACTAATAGGCTATAAAGAGTGATATGAACATGTTTAGAACTTACTGGAATGAAACTGTCTGGAGCACCAACAGATATTTGGAGATGGAAGAGAACTGGATATCAGCTCGTCTCACAGCTGCTATCCAGGCTAGACGCCTTCTTTTGGTAACATCCGCTACATGAGCTGCCTCGTGTTGCTTCCAGGTAGGGAAAGAATGAAAAGATAAACCATTTTCAACCTTATTCCCTTGCCGGTCGTGCGATCTAACATTACAACCGACCACACAGCAAGTACTAACCATAGCTGGTGTTATCCGTGTGCTTTCGCTCCTCTTTCGCTAGCGCTTTGTTTGGCCCAGAAACATGGCGTCTCAACCAAAAATCCTGACCACGCCCCCTCCCGTGACATCACGCTCCAAAGCCCTATTTACTTGGCTCTGTGTTTTCCTTTCTATGCGCCACAATAAACGTCGGATCTGTTCCAAAAGGGTCTCCGGGCATTTGGCGATCGTCACCGGGAATTCCCTCTTTACCATGTCACCTGTCGCCTCCTCCACCAAGCTGTACAACACTGTTCCCTCGGGATAAAGGACGTTCATCTTTGCTGGAAAAAGAGTTTGGAATCAGATTTTCTTGTCTTTTAATGCGGATTTCACATCTGCATATTCCCTTCGCTGCTTTAAAACCTCTGGTGCATAGTCGTGATCCAACTAAACTGTTTTGCCTCGGTAGTGAAATCCACGCTTCTGCCAGGTCAACTTCAATATTTCTTCTTTCATTCTGTAACTAGACATGTTGGCGATGATAGGCCGTGGTCTGTTAGCTTGGCATCCATCTCAATATGCAGTTTGAGCATCTCTGTTACTGCTTCCTCATTAGCTTGTACTTGAGTTTCAACATCCACAATTCTTTCTTCTACCTCTTCCACTCTCTTATTGGTTTTGTTTATTTTCTCTCTGATTTCATTCAGTTGTGCACAATTATCACTTCTGAATTCCCTTAATTCTCATAGAATAAGGTCCAAGCTTGCAGTGCTAGCATGTTCTCTTGCGTCTGCTAGCTTATCGCTGTCCTCGTGCTTTTTTTTTTCTATACCTAAGCACCTTAAGATAAACGTGCTGCATGAATGTGTGTGTGAATGGATGAATGAGAATGTTTTGAGTGCTCAACTGAGTAGAAAGGCACCATACTGTAACTATTTGGTGCATTCACAAACTGTTATAAAAGGTAAAACATTTCTTCCCTCCTACCTTTGTTATCTTAACTGCTGTCCAACTGGGTTTACATGAATAAATGAAATTTATAATGCTTAATTTTATTTGACTAGAGTGTTAGTGCCCTGGGACAGACTGTGTATCCTGCCTTTTGTAGGATGGATGAATTAATTAAATTAAAAGTCAGCGTATACAAGTTTGTCAGGTCCATTGTTAATAAATGTATTTGTAAATCACATGAATTGGCTAACACCATGGCTTAAGTGTTGGTATAAAAGATTTCATTTATTTAGATCTCTGTGGAGACAACTGCCCTCTGCTACTGCCACAAGTGGCAAAAAAATATAAAGCCATGAAATGGGTGGATGCTATTTCACTTTTGACTGCTACTCCTTCCTTCCCATGGCTGCAAGTGAGGAGTAGCATTCAAAAATGAGTTAGTGTGAGAAAATATGTTGTTTTTAATTGGCCAGTGTCTGGCAGGCTATACACACCTATGTAGTCAGAAAGTTTAAGGCATGAATTTGAAGAGCTGTCTGACAATGGCAAATCTTACAATAACAAACATCTGTACATGTTCCCTCAGAGCAGTGTTAAAACCTGTTTTTCATCCAGCTTGTATTCCGAGGGATATATGCATGACTGAACATGTAGGCTCCCCACAACGGGTACAACACAACGAATGATAATAACGGCCAGAGACCCAGTGTAAACGGTTACTCTACAAACACATTCAGCATGCATGATTAGATATGAATCATCTTCTTCCCATTTAAATTTACATATCTAAATATAAATTTATATATGTATACATTTATACATGCTAATAATTATTCTATTACTATATGAATTTAGTAAATAAGTAGTAAGTAATGTTGATTTACTTACAACAGATCTAGTTTATAAGATTAAACATTCAATTGTCAATTCAGTTTTATTTATGTAGCACCAAATGACAGCAACAATTGCCTCAAGGCGCTTTATATTGGAAGGTAAAGACTACAATAATACAAAGAAAACAGAGAAAACCCCAACGCTTGGTGCGTTGCTGACAGTGGTAAGGAAAAACTCCCTTTTAACAGGAAGAAACCTCCAGCAGAACCAGGCTCAGGGGGGTGAGTGGATACTGTGAAAGAGAGCCAGAGATTAATAATAAGTAATGATTCAATGATCACGTGGCGGAAAACTAACACAGCTTTTCATTAAAAGCTGATGGCCCCTCCCCTCCCTGAGCCTGGTTCTGCCAGAGGTTTCTTCCTGTTAAAAGGGAGTTTTTCCTTACCACTGTTGCCAAAGTGCTTGATCATAGGGGGTCATTTGATTGTTGGGTTTTTCTCTGTATGAATTATTGTAGGGTCGCTGTATAAATAAAATTGAATTAAATTGAATTGAATAGAAAAAAAAAATCATACCAAAAGCCAAACATAATGGTGTGATGGTCTGGGACTACTTTGCTGCTTCAGGGCCTGGAAGACTTGGAAGACTGATCCAACCATGAATTTTGTCGCTACCAGAAAATCTCTACTGTCATGCCCTAAAGTTCAACAGCATTCTGTTTATGCAGCAGGACAATGATCCAAAACACACCCACAAGTTCACTTCTGTATAGCTAAAAAACACAGTAAAACTCAAAAAAACCAATGCGGCAGAATTTTTGAAATTCTGAAAAGAAGATGGGCCAAAAATTATCCACAGCAATATAAAAAAAAAACTCATTGCCTGTAATCAAAAACCAGTTAAGCAGTTATTAGGGTTGGAGGGCAATTATTTCTTCACACAGGGCCAGGTAGGTTTAGAGGGCTTAAACTGCATTTTGTATTCACTCGGGTTGTCTTTGTTTAACACTTGGTTTGATTTTCTGAAACACAGAAGTATGACAAATATTCAAAAAAATTAAATAAATAAATCGGGAGCATACTTTTTACATTTTCACACTTTTTACTTTTACACTTAGGAGAGGCAGTGTGACATCCGCACAGTGAACCAGAGTGTCTATTACACGATTTGCCGTGATAATGGGTTGACCAGAGGCATATATGTTGGCTGTTCACAGCCTCCCAGAGTACTGAAGTCCCCTTTTAACCTGTTAGCAGTCGGACGTACCGCCCACGGTACATTGGATGGTTTAGGGGACTAATTGGACTGCTAAGGGGTTAACAGGAAGAAACCTCCAGCATCTTCACATCTCAACGACAACTGCATGCCCACCCCGGAAGAAGGAGGGAGGCCATAACTTGGAGCATTCACAGCCAAAGTGCAAGAGCCCCAGATAACCAGAGGAAACGGGCATCCTACCTCACCGGAGGCTGGGGTACCACCCAAGACACCCATTACTGTTCCAGTAAAAAAAGATGTAGTGGTAATCAGGTAAATGGTAAATAGACTTGTACTTGCAGTATATGTACTACACTAGCTGTGCAATAAACATATAGTATTTAGTCTTTAATGTTGGCTCTAACATATATGCACTGTTCACCATTCTGTCTGCTGTCTGGCTGTGTCATTATCTTATGTCTCTATCTAGAATTTAAAGAAAGAGGTATCTATAAACAAAAGCCTCCTTGTCCCACTCTGGCAGCAAACAATCCCAAAATATGCCAAAAGCATGAAAGGTGTTTTCCAGCAGCATATTTTTGACAAATAAGCATTGTTTGAAAATTGGCAGCTGAAAGTTGTGTTTCCACCATACAAAAACATTCTCTTCATATCACGAACACCCAATTTCAAGCTCCATTCATTATTAAACCAATAAATTGTTGATAACATGACATGCTTTGACAAAAAACACTGTATGGCAGCTTTTGCAATCAGAAATATGATCTGAATGCGCAATTTTGCCTAGCATATTTTGTTTTCCATAACAGGCTCTATAAATCCTCTATAGGCTCCTCATGGTTGTGTTTTTCATTGTATTTCAATGGGGAGACCCTTCAAATCCTCTTTCAACTCCAACTACTTCCACATACATTCACCTAAAGACACCGTTCAAACTTTAAAATGAAGCCAAGCCATTGAACTATTCAGCTTGTATTTATCTTTTCAATAGCTTTCATATGTTTTCTTCAGTTTCAGCTTAAGTTTCATGCTTTTTTTTTCACCCGTTTCAGAGTTTATAATGGGTGTCTATGGGATGAAACTTAGATTGAGGGCCAACTAACACAGTGGCAGAAACCAACAGATTCATCTTAAAAACTTCTCTTTGAACAGTGTTTGTTCCACAGGCATCATTTTACTCTCAAAAATGTATCTTTCCAACGACGCGTCTCTCAAAGTTAAAAGATGTAAACTTTTTGGACTGTGTAGATCCAAGTGGCGTTAGCACCTTGTAACCAACCCATTGTACTTTGACACTGGGAACATTAAAAACACACTGTTGTGTAGAACAAATCCTCGGGATTGTCACAGTTCAAAAATGTCTTCTATAGGAATTACGGTTTTGGATTTACAGTTTTTCAACAGGTGCACCAAGGTGAATTTGACAGGGATTTGCTACAGAGAAACAGTCTGTTAGCATTTACTGGAGGCCAACCGGATAGAGCATTCTGATTGGCCTGTTAACTTCTTGCTTATTTTTCATTGGAGGATATGTCTTCAGCAGACGGGTGGTTCAAACCTGGGCAGTTGGAGTCAGACTTTTAGAATCCTCTTTTCTGACGGGATGATTAGAACGGAAACCATTTACCTGTCTGTAGCAGATTCTCCCACATTTCAACTCATCTAACTCTGTATAGTTTATCTCCACACTAACACACAGTTAGTCTGAAAATAAACCCACAAATGCACACATGCAGACACACACAGAGACATACATGTAGGGATGGGTACTGGTGTCCGGTGCCATAATGGCACCGGTTCTGACATAAACGGTAGTAACCAGACCGAAAAGCAGCGCACATTTCGGTGCTTTTTTT
>NW_005187574.1:1324714-1327203 GCF_000239375.1 Pundamilia nyererei | reverse complement strand
TGCCAAATTATGTATCCCCGACAGAATTAGTTTCCCCTGCGTTGGGACCGTGGCACAACATTAGACGGGATTATTTAAATAAACCAATGACATTTTGACTGATCATTATTTGTATCCTTCTGTAACTGTACAGAACTGTACTGAGCTAAACCTCTAAAATTTCAGGAGCAATACGTCTTTGGACAGGGGGAACAAATTGTGCCGGGGGATCAGCCTGATATTATTCGTATCCCACTGTAACTTTACTGTATAAACAGCTACCATCTCCAAAATTTATGGAGTAGTTAGTCATTATAAGAAGTGTTTATGAACTGAAAATCATGAATATGGGATACTGTTTGTCCATGATTTCGAGTGCATGCTCCCGACGCAGGGGAAACAAATTCTGTCGGGGATACCTAGTTTGGCATGACACCGGGAAGTGTGGCGGAGGCTTAGACTTAGACTTTGGGACTTAGCTCATGGACTGAGCACCATTATATTTTAATTGTGCTGAGTTTTATGTTTTTATTTTTCTCTCCCCTGATCAAGGTATTTTAGTGTTGTAAATAAAGTGTATTTATGTTTTATTGACTATTTTAACCAGGTAATACGTCTTCTGTTTACGTGATCACCCCCTGCTGCTCTCCCCGTTATAGAAGGGGTTCCCTTCTAGCTTACACCCGTGACATAAACATATGAGAAAATGCAGATACACAAATCAACAATCTTGTTATGATGTGTGTGTGTGTGTGTGTGTGTGTGTGTGTGTGTGTGTGTGTGTGTGTGTGTGTCAGTGCCTGTATATGTGTCTTTCTCACTAATCATATTTGATAATGAGTGTGAGAAGCTGCAATAACTCGGACCCACAAGCATACAGAAAGACCCGGGAGACATCTGCAGCCCCCAAGAGTACTGAAGACCCAAGGCTGCACATGTTGATGACAACCGTGTGCCCACCCCAGCAGAAGAAGGAGGGCGGTCCCAGATAAAGCAGTCCCAGCCAGAGGGCAACAGCTCCAGAGAACCAGAGGCAATGGACAGACACCCCAGCAGAGGCTGCCCATCCTGGCATGAGCAAAGAACAGGGTCCCAAAGTTCCAGCCACCTGGGAACTATCCAAGACCAATCACTACAAAATTCTTAATGTACATTTAACCCTCTTGAGGCAGGCGTTGCCGATTTGCAACAGTTAAAAGCTAACAACCTGATTACCTCACACACATATTTTATGAGTTTTTTTTACTCAGAAGTACCACTGCAGGACTTGGTTGTGCATTAGCAACAAAAAGTTTAATTTGAGCCTGAGAGGGTTAAAAAGAACAATGTAACAGACCCATGGCAGACCCGACCAGATTGTTACACCTTTCTTTATTTCTGGTTAATGAACACTCCAACACACCCGGCTGCAGTTTTCCAGCTATGTTAAAGATATGCAAAATTAATTACAGTTCTTCACAGTGAAAAACGCAGTCGAAATGTAAGATATATGTTATATTACTGTAAAATCTAACTTTATGATAAAATACTGCCAGCTGTGGTGTCCAGAATTTCACTGTATAAAATACATTACAACACATAAGAAATTAAGCTTAAGTGTAAGTTCAATAAGGAAGATCTGTAATCACTCCTTGTGCCTGCTTTCCTTGGTGTTTGACTGCTTTTCTGTTCTTTGCGACTACTGATTTCCCACACTGTCAATCTTAATTCTTACATCATTATTCTAGTCCAGAACAATAGATATATTAACTCATATTATTATATTAGCTCATTAGTCACAACACGTGATTTGGTTGCTGAACAAAACTAAGACATACATTATAAGGTATAATTTTTTATTTACATTATATAATGTGCACATTGAAGGACATATCCTGAATAAATGGCTCCCAGGATCTTCAAGAAGCTGCTGTTGGCCAAGGTAAATGGTACCTCCGTGGGTGCCAGTTTAGGGCAGCGTGTTGAGCAGGTGCCTACATGTCATATAGCTGAGAGTGGCCCTTTTCCACATGAATCTGTCAAATAAAGCTGAAAAAAAGTCCCAAAATAATTGTACCTTTTCTACTCCACCTGAACACTCAAAGCATTTTATACCACGTCTCATTCTGGCATTCAAACCCAGTAAGACAAGCACTTTGGTCTACGCCTAACTGCTTTCTATCTAACATTCACAGTCTGATGGATGCCTTGGAGAGCAACTTGGGGGTTACTGTATTACCCAAGGATATTGGCATGGACACTGGAGCAGCCAAGGATTTCTAATTAGTAAATAACATGCTCCTCCTTAGCTACAGCCACTCCAAAAAGGTAATGACATTCAGGGTAAATATCTGCTTAACAACCATATTACTAAGCTTTTTTGGGCTGAATGCTCAAACACTACGTAAGTAAATTTCCCTCATTGTATCTCACAGTAGTGATGGGTCATTCGCGAACGAAATGGCTCTTAGAGCCGACTCTTTTACGTGAACGACGCGAGCCGGCTCCTTATCGCGAGCCATCATGTGGGG
>NW_005187574.1:1312390-1314617 GCF_000239375.1 Pundamilia nyererei | reverse complement strand
TCACATTCCTTTGTCCTTTGACTAACTTGACACTCCCCTGATTTTTGGTTTCCCTTGGTACAAAAGACACAAGCTCCACAACTGGTCCAGTTATAAGATCTCCGCGTGGAGCTCCTTTTGCTTGGGAAATTGCCTCATTTCTGCACAACCCGCTGGTGGGCAAAACTCCCCTGCTAGTGCCCGTCTGTAGTCTGTAGTCTGTAGCTCTCTCAGCTGTTCCAATGGATTATCACGACCTCAAGAAAGTGTTTAGCAAAACCAAAGCATCGTCTCTCCTCCACTGCCTTCCATGAGGTTGTACAATCTTTCCTAGCCAGAGAGGGAGGCCATGGAAAAGTCCATTCCAGAGTACCTGGCAGCTGAAATAATCCATCCGTCTTTGTCTCCAGTAGGTGCTGTTTTTTTCTTTGTGTCTAAGAAGGCCAGATCCACCCATGCATTGATTACATGGGTTTGAATGAGATAACTGTGAAGATTAAACACCTTCTCCCACTCATAAATTCAGCCTTCAAACCCATCCATGATGCTACTGTGTTCACCAAACTAGATCCCCGTAATGCCTATCACCTGGTTTGCCTGGATTCTCCAAGGGGATGAGTGGAAAACAGCTTGTAACACTCCACATGGTTGATGTGGTGGTTGACTGTAAGCCACAGGCAGCTGAACTGATTCACCTGAACCTTTCACTGGTGAAGGAAGTGGCTGGACAAGCTCGCCTGAGCCACCTGCGGGGACAGGGATGGGTGCAGGCACCTGCCGGACACTAGCCGCTCCCACCTGGGGAGTCTGTACGGATGCGGAGATTCACAGTGTCCTTGGCTGGCCTCAGCCTGTGGCCTTGCATGGGTGCCCATGGAGACCGGACGACAGCCACCCCGACCCGAGGGGTAGGTACGGGTGCAGGAGTACGCTGGGTCCCGGCTGCCCTCACCCTGGGAGCCGGGACAGGGACAGGCAATGGCTGGGCGTCCGTTATTCCCACCGGAGAAACAGATACGGGTGCAGGAACGAGCGGAGCCCCAGACACCCTCACCCAAGGCACTGGTGCAGGTCCAGGGAAACGCAGGAGCACTGCTGCCCTGGGGCAGAGACAAACAGAGGAGCAGAAGCAGCCTTTACATAGTCCAAAACAGGTATATTTACACAGGCAGAGTCTACGTAAGCCTGTGGGAAGCAACACGGGGATGAAGCAATGCCAAAAACAGTCTCTAGGGATGCAGCATGAACAGTTTCCACAGAGATTGGCTCCAAAGCACAGTGAACAGGTTCGAACACATATGGGTGTGGGAGACAAAACTCGACCTGATCAAACAGCTCCGAGGCACCCAGTCCAAGTTTCTTAGCCAGCTTAACAATGAAGGCTGCCACCCTGTTGTCCTTCAAATTTGCCTGCTGAGAACCCGAAAAGGCAGTCACTGTGCAACACAAGGAATTTCAGGTTCAGGAGCAGGTTTACCAATGTCCAGGCAAGTTGGCTGAAAAACTAAACAGTCCATAGGAGCAACGTGGCTGACCGTCTCAGTATTCTCTGGCTACCAGACATTCTGCATTTTTACCTGCTTGGGTGACTCGAGTACTGGCTCAAACAAGACACACGGAGCATAAATGAAATTTGCTGACTCTGAAACACGGGACAAAGAAACTAAAGAGCCACTTAAAGTAATGTCCTTATGAGCTAAAAAATCTGTCTCAGGGTTAGCCCATTCAACTCAAGGCGATTCATTGAAAAACAAAATGGTGTTACTCACAGTGGAATTGATACTGGCAGCCCCAGCCACAGCTGATTTTATTTTTGCCTTATATAGTGTTTTTGCAGGTATGCTTGGACATGTTTCAATTAAATGCAGAGAGCGATTTTCCCCACGGGGACCAATAAAGTACACTTTCTTTCTAAACTGCTGAAACTGTTTCATATTTTCCTAGCAAAACAAAAACATGACGGGTGGCTCAAGACTTTTACACAGTATTACTGTACATGTATAATTTTGTTGTCATAACTCGAGCTGCATTAAGAGATAAGATAAGATAAGATAGAACTTTATTAATCCCTCGGGTGGGTTCCTGTGGGAAATTCGATTTCCAAAAAAAAGCACAGCAACGACCGAAGTTACAGTTACAGAATTGTTATATATATATAAATATTAGGGGTGCAACGATATTCGTATCAATATTGAACCGTTCGATACAGTGCTTTCGGTTCGGTACGCATATGTATCGAACAATACAA
>NW_005187574.1:1308437-1310071 GCF_000239375.1 Pundamilia nyererei | reverse complement strand
AATTCACAAACTGGTGAAAAGCAGCCAGAGTAGAGTCCAGTGTGGCATGGTTAAAGTCTCCAGATATAATAATGAAAGCCTCGGGGTTAACAAGTTTGGACCCAGAGACTCCAGACTTAGGGAAAAAGGACAAAAGACAGGGAAGGGACAAAGGAAACAGTAAGAGAAAGAACTGGGGGAGAACAGACACATGAAAGGAAAAAATACAAAAAGATATGAAGAAAAGAGGAACACAAAAGAATTCAAACCAGGAATCTCATATTATTTAAATAACTCGATTAGAAAGTCCAAAAATTCAGAAAGCTGGGAAAACAGACACATGACAGTTTTATCCTATGTTTTATAAAACAATCCTATATATTTATACTATAATATCTACATATATACACTCACACATGCAAGTACATATATGCACACATACACACGATCATATACAATCATATGTATATTTGTACCTAGCAAAGTTCTTTCTCATTGATGTACTTTGTGGCAGATAAAGTTTTGAATATTTTTTAAAACTGGAAAATATTTTAACATTATGGCTTTTTGTTTGCATCTGCCGTAAAGAATTTTTGTCACCAAACGCACAACTAGTCTGATGTTGCAAATAGTCGGGGCGGGGGTGTCCTGGTTTAATCATCTTGAAGAGCCAAAGCATTTTGAACATTTGTGATCAGGCACCATAAAGCATATTTGAAAACAGAGTCAAAAATTAGTGCAAACATTTTGTTTTGCAAAAGATGTTCGGAGTAGATTCTTCAAGCTTTATAAACTGACTGGTTCCAATATACATCCCTGCATCCTGTTTTATTTTGTGGTTTGTCCCTGCTCAGATGTATGTGTGTGTCTCTATGTGTTGATCATTTAAGCCTCTCCATGTGGCCTTCAGGACAAAACCAGTGAAAACACAGCTGTGGATGGCCAGTCCTCTGACAGACCAGATCTCTAAAATAGAAGCCCCGAGGGGTTAAAAGTCCATGCTACATCCCTACCTCATGCCATTCACTTTATTTACTCTGTGGTCAAATGTTCCCTACTCCCCAGTGGGCAGAAGCTGTTAGCTTCTCTTTATATCTGATCTTGCTATCAACACGTTACAATGATCTGTCTTGAAATGCAAGCAGTCCAATTAGTTGGAAATCTCCTCAAGGACTAGCAAAGGTTTGCATGAACTCATGAGATGTTACATTGTTAATCCTTGTTTCTTCATTTATTAATGGCTTTTTAGTTTGCACCAAGCATCCATACACTATTTCAGCATGAACAGTAAAGATAGCAAAATAAAAGGAAAATCAAAAGCATTAACACCGGCAGACGATCATATTTTATTCAATTCAATTCAATTTTATTTATACAGCCCCAAATCACAACAACAGTCGCCTCAAGGCGCTTTATATTAATTTATAGGGCCCTCAAGAAATATTAAACATAGACAGAGATCTACAGCTTGCTGCATTTCAGCCCTTTTTATTTTTAGAATGGAGAAACACAAAAATCTGGAAATGAGCCATATCTGTTGAAAATTATAATTGTAAAATGAACCCTTTCCTGTTTATTTATTTGTTTGTTTAAAAAAACAAAAGACAAACTGTTATCTTATTTTATTTGATAAGCCTAAAAGTAAAACAGTGGAA
>NW_005187574.1:1306078-1307736 GCF_000239375.1 Pundamilia nyererei | reverse complement strand
CGCTGAAAGGTCTGGACGGCACCTTTCAGGCCAAACGGCATGCGCAAAAACTCGAACAAGCCGAAGGGGGTAATGACAGTGGTTTTAGGAACGTCTTGGGCGCGCACGGGAACCTGGTGATACCCCCGCACCAAGTCAATTTTAGAAAAAATCGAGGTCCCAGCGAGATTGGCGGAAAAATCCTGAATGTGGGGGATGGGGTAACGGTCATTCTCCGTGGCATTATTTAAACGCGCATGGCCACCACCGACCGTCCGATTTGGGCACCATGTGAAGCGGAGAGGCCCATGCACTGTTCGAGCACTGTACAATGCCAAAGCGCTCCATGGCTGCAAACTCTTCCGGACAGTTTCGTGCAGGGCGGCAGGCAGCGACGCGCTCTCGTGACAAAACGCTGATGGTAGAAACAGATGCTCTTTCCGCGGTGCCGCCGTGTAGCAATCCCTGCCATCAGCAAAAGGGCGGATGATATGGGGGAGGCAGGTGGAGACGTGGAAGGTGCCGGCGGCAGGTCCATAGCCAGGGCGTGGACGTTGAAAGTGCAGCTAGCCAGAAGAATGTGATTCGCTTCTTCAGCCAGGGAGCAATAATCCTTCGCAGCCAAGAAGCGGGGAGTTGGTGAGGATAGCTCTCACGGCAGCCAGCAGTTGGTGGAGGAAGAGGCGAGCGAAGAGGAATCCTCCGTCATCCGGCCTGAGCAATGACAGCATGTTCTCCATGAGCTCGAGAGCCGTACTGGCACCCAGGCCTGACAGGGTGAGAAGCTTTTTGGTTCGTTCTGCATCGGAGAGGGCCTAGCGCCGAAGAAGCAGCTCTTTAAGGGCGGTGTATTTCCCTTGGGCGGGTGGGTCCCGGGGGAGGGTCATCGTGCGACGGGTGGCCAGCGGGTCAAGCGAGGCCACCACATGGTGATACTTCGTGTCGTCAGCCGAGATGCCGCGAAGGGCGAATTGAGCCTCCATGTGCATGAACCACGACGGGGGATCGTAGAGCCAAAAGTCCGGCAGTTTTAGCGTCACAGCAAGCGTAGCTGCAGCAGGGGGCGGAGGACCGGCGGCCGCTGATGCATCCATAGCGGAGTCTGCATTATCATCGGCCCGTAGCATGCTCGAGTCAGGGGTCACCAATGTGGAGGTAAGCATGGACGACACGGAGCTGTTAGTTCTCACTCCTTCTTTATTCCTCTCCACATTTCAACTGAACACATCGTGCCACAAAACACAGCAACACACTTCCTCAACACTGGGTGTGAGTGGAGCCCTCTAGTGGTCCACCACAATATGACCTGTAATTTCAAGTTGTAAAACACGATGTGCAATCCATTATCGGATTAAAGGACAGCGTGCAAATTAAACTAGTTAGTTTCAGCACGGATGTCTACCATGTTGACATAGATCAGGATGAGACACTAGCACAGAAAGTGTTTCACGAATACACAGACTTGTTTAAAGATGAAGTCGGTGACTTACCTGTGACCTACTCAATGAAACTCACTCCAAACGTGTCACCTGTCATCAACACTCCAAGGCGCGTTCCTGTTCCCATGCAGAAAAGGTTAAAGAGGAACTCCAAAGAATGCAGGCCTCGGGAGTAATTGAACCAGTGGAGGAGCCCACAGAATGGGTATCCAACATGGTCGCAACACACAAAAAGAATAC
>NW_005187574.1:1297129-1304892 GCF_000239375.1 Pundamilia nyererei | reverse complement strand
GGCACGACAGAAGTGGATGTAGCTGTAATAGGAAAAGAACTATGCTAACTTTTCTGTTAAGTTAAGGCCTGATCCTTCTGAAATTCATAGCCAGTGCTCTGACACGGTGTCATCAATCTTTGAATGCTGAAAAAGCGTATCCAGAAAAACACATTATATTATGTAAATTATTATACGATTTATGTACTCCTCTAATTTTTTAAAGTTAGGCGTACCCATGGCAAAAAGTTAGTCTAGAGCCCTGCGATGATGTTCGTATCTGCATTGATCGAAGGGATCTGAAACAAGGCACTAATGCGACCTCACCATCCCATGCGAACTGTGGAGGAAGTAGCTGCTCAGATGTCTGGAGCAACCATCTTCTCGATTCTGGATGCAAAGAGCTCCTTCTGGCAAATCAAACTAGATCCTGCCTCATCTCTTCTCACTACATTTGCAACATCTTTCGGCAGATTCAAATTCTCAAAGAATGCCCTTTGGTATCAACACCGCTTCTGAAGTCTTCCAGAGAACCATGTAACAGATATTCACGGGATATCCATGTGCTGTGATTGTGGACGACATCCTAGTGGGAGGAAAAGGAATAGAGGAGCATGACAAAAATTTGAAAAAAGTCCTGGAGCGGGCCAGACAGGTAAAACTCAGACTGGACACATATTCACTGATGAAGGACTAAAAGCAGATCCAACTAAAATCACTGCGATCAATGAAATGCCACCACCAGAGGACAAGACGTCTCTCCAACGTTTCCTGGGAATTATCAATTAACTGGGCAAGTTCATCCCGAACTTAAGTGAACTGTCAGCACCACTTTGTCAGCTGCTTCACAAGGATGTGGTGTGGAGCTGGACTCAACATTAGCAGGATGCTTTCAACAAACTTAAAGCGTGCCTCACCAGCCCACCAGCACTACAATTCTATGACACGCACAAAACAGTCACTCTCACATGTGATGCTTCTCAGCATGGTCTAGGAGCTGCATGCCTTCAGAACAACAAACCTGTGGCGTATGCATCAAGAACTTTAACTCCAACAGAGAGAAGGTACGCTCAGATAGAGAAGGAGTTACTAGCTGTAGTGTTCACATGTTACAGGTTTTATGACATCTACAGAAAGCCAGTGGTGATTGAAACTGACCACCAGCCTTTGGTCACAATCCAAAACAATCCTTTCCACACAGTTCCGGCACGGCTACAGCGCATGATGCTACGATTACAAAAGTTCAACTTGACTCTCGTATACAAGAAAGACAAACACTTTTACATCGCAGACACACTCTCTCGCACACCAACGCTGGATGAACAACCTCTAAAGGAAGAGGGGCGCGACTTCGAGGTAATGTCACTTCAGCTCATCTCACCAAGACGCCTACAAGAGCTTGCCGAACACACCTCGAAGGACGCTACTCTACAGACACTTGGTTGTTACGTCCAGCAGGGGTGGACCAAAACAAGTGAGTAGTGTACCTATAGAAATCAAACCATTCTTCAGCTACCACGATGAACTAATCATCAACAACAATGTCATTATGAAAGGGAACAGAGCCATCGTTCCAGCATCACCACATGAAACCTATCTACAGGAACTACACAAGGGACATCCAGGCATGGAGTCTACAAAAAGGAGAGCGAGGGACAGTGTGTTCTGGTTGACAATAAACTCTGACATTGAGAACAAAGTCAAATCATGCAGCATTTGCAACAGTCTAAAGCCTCACCAACAAAAATAACCCCTGAAACTACACCAAATTCCTGATCTTCCCTGGTCCATCACAGCCACAGACATATTCGAATGGGACAACTGCCACTACCTTGTGCTCGTGGATTCGTATTCTGGATGGTTTGAAATAGATAAACTTGAAAACCTAACATCTGCCTCAGTCATTACCACACTCAAATGCCACTTCTTAGTACATGGGATACCACAGAAACTGTACTCAGACAATGGCACCCAGTTCACCAGCCAGACCTTTCGTGAGTTTGCCACACACTGGGAGTTTGTACATGTCACAAGCAGCCCTGAGTTTTCTCAGTCAAATGGACTCAGTGAAAGAGCTGTGCTAAAAGACTCCTTGAAAAATCACAAAGAGATGGAACTGATTTCTATTTGAACCTGTTACATCTACGCAACACGCCACAAGACAACATTCTTGGCTCACCGGCACGGAGGCTACTATCAAGGCGAACACGGTCAACCCTTCCTGTGTGCAAAAAACTGTTAAGCCCAACAGCAAAAGTGACAACTACTATCTAAACTCAACTCAACAGCACTATGACAAGTCCAGCTCGCTGCTCAGTCCATTAACACCAAAGCAGGTGGTGAGATTACAAACACAGAGAGGACATGACAAGATTGGAGTTGTAAGTAAGGTATGCGCTAAACCTCGCTCTTATGTAGTTGAGTTGGACGGAAAGGAAGACAGGCGCAACAAACAACATCTTCTGCCTGTGAGCGAGCCTCAACCGGAAAAGCTCGCTACAGCACAAAATGAACTGAACACAATTCCACAAGTGGATGAAACTGAACCCGATAAAGCACAAACATGAAACGATTCAAGTTCAACTCGACCCACCACAACTTGGCACAAAACAGTCCGAACAAGTGATCAAGGACAGAAAAACGCAGGGTAAAATGAAAACACCTAAAAATTGCCAAGTACGCTGATGACAACTTCCACCGAATCAGATCTGGTAGTGTCTAAACCAAATAGTAAATACCTGGGTTAAAAGCACACTGATGCTGTATCTTCTGTTTTGAAATGTGTTTTCTCTCATGTTATGTTGTTGCATATTTGTTGCATTTATGACAATGATTACCATGAATTTCATTCGACATATGAACCTTTATTTTTGTGTAATCCATAACCTGATAAGTTCTTCCATAGTAGTGGTGTTGTTTGATTTGGGTATGCCTAAGAAGTCCAAAACTAAAAGAAAAAAAAAGAAAGAAAAGGGGTAGATAACAGTAATGTTATGTTTGTCCATACTGCCTGCCGTTGCTGCTGTTACGGAGGTTTCCAGCAGATGTTGCTGTGGTTCTAACTTGGCTATGTGTGCTTCCTGTTACCTGCGAACAAACGCCTAAATGTGTAAAGTACACAGAAATATAATATATTTAAATGTTTCCAATAATCTTTGGTGCAGATATGATGTTTATGTTCTAAATAACAGAAAATCTGTAAATGATTAGCATTTTATATTTTACCAGTCACACAAGTCAACTCCAGTAGGCTGGACATATGATGCAAACACTTCCAGTGTATATATGATATTAACAGAGCCAGTGTAATCAGCAGCTCTAGTTTGTAGAAACTAGTTTCAAGGGCAAGTATCACTGAACTGCTGTTAATAGGCATTATGCAAGATCACCACCCAATAATATCTAAACTGAAAACAGATGAAATAAAAAAATACTTTGACTATAAAATCAGCCACGTGTCAGGGGACACTGCCACCTTGTGACGAAAGGAGGCACAGCGCCCTGGCACCACCCCAGGACTGTGAAACTTTATTTAACCTGCACAGTCTGTGGAGTAGGGCAGCACAGTCTGTGGAGTTGGGCAGCACGGTGGCACGGTGGTTAGCACTGTTGCCGCACAGCAAGAAGGTCCTGAGTTCAATTCCAACACCAGGCCGGGGTCTTTCTGTGTGGAGTTTGCATGTTCTCCCCGTGTTTGCGTGGGTTCTCTCCGGGTACTCCGGCTTCCTCCCACCGTCCAAAGACATGAAGCTTGTGGGGATAGGTTAATTGGATAATCCAAATTGTCACTAGGTGTGAATGTGCGAATGAGTGTGAATGGTTGTTTGTCCCTGTGTGTTAGCCCTGCGACAGACTGGCGATCTGTCCAGGGTGTACCCTGCCTCTCGCCCTATGACAGCTGGGATAGGCTCCAGCGCCCCCCGCGACCCTGAAAAGGATAAGCGGAAGCGAATGGATGGATGGAGTCTGTGGAGTAGTATTGAAACAAAGAGACAAGCAACCTGAGAAACTCCCGCTGCACAGCCTCTCCAGACACCAGTCGACACCTCCAACACTTCAGGGTCCTCTCACTGGGTTCAGAATCAGGGCTCACGGCACCAGTGTAACAAAACTTAATTACACTTTGCTGTAACTAACTGGTCTAAAAATTAACTTGACATTGCGTTGTGTAGTAAAAGATGCATTGGGGTGGCTGTAGCTCAGGTGGCAGAGCAGGTCAGCCACTAATCAGAAGGTCGGTGGTTTGATCCCAGGCTGCCTCCTGACTGTATGCCAAATATCCTTGGGCAAGATACTAACCCCATGTTTACCTACTGGTGGTGGTCAGAGGTGGCGCCAGTGTCCAGCAGCCTCACCTCTGTCAGTGCGCCCCAGGGCAGCTGTGGCTACAATGTAGCTGCCATCACCAATGGGTGAATGATGTAGTGTGAAGCGCTTTGGGGTCCTTAGAGGCTAGAAAAAAGTGCTTTACAAATGCAGGCCATTTACAATGAGACTTTCTTATCCTTTAGAGAATCTGTTTATTATCTGGATGAGAACGGCATAAGTGCTGGTCAGGCAGGTTGGCTCGTTACAGGTGGCTCAAACACAGGACACTACAAAAGGAGTAACATGTTCTAGTAGCACAGCTTGCTAGCTAAGCTAGCCAGTGTACAATACTATTATGTGACTATTTTAGCACTTCACATTTGCAACAGTTCTCTTCTTATTAACACTCAGACAATTTATAGTGCTGCAAGTGGCATTTATGCACCGTTTATGAGAGAGGGTGCCATTGAGCCAATAAACATCACAATACACAAATACACGTGTTAACATGGCAAGTGTAATCACATACAACATAAACACTGTTACACCAGCATGAGTTTTTTATCCTAAGTCTTTCACATCACAGTTATAATGAGGTCCATGAAGATCCAGTTCAGTCCACTCCCTGCAAGCAGCTCCTTACCCACTGATTCCATTTGCCTTCAACCCTCACATTCTGTTCCCACTGATACGTCACAGCCCTCAGCCAAAATGCCAGCAGCCTGTTCCCAGTGAAATAGTGAATGATAAGGTCAGAACTTCCAAAATAGTTGTCATTCCTTTTTTGGAAGTTGAAGCCAATGTTGAAGGAACAAGAAGATAAAAGATGCCTTTGACTTAGGCTACGTTCACACTGCAGGTCTTAATGCTCGATTCAGATTTTTTTGTCTGCTTGTTCACACTACAAATAAAATGTGACAGCAAACGTCCTTTAGTGTGAACCCTCAAAGCGGCCCGCATGCGCAAAAGAAGACTTCACACACAGCGTGCCCTGTTTAGACCAAGACCAAACAGTATTGTTTGACTGCTGGCCTTAATATAAAGACCTGTTTCAGACTTTACGTTTCCCAATTTAGCTTTAAGTTATAAAGTTATTGTGTTATTTACATTTGGCCTAATAATGATCCTCATTGCTGTTTTAGAGGAGCGGTGCTTCAAAGGATAGTTGCACATTTCTGTCAGAATCTGCAGATTATACAGTACAAATAAAATGTTCACGTTTCTCCAACGCTGTCTTCCCAACAGTTTCACTAACGTCTACACTGGATGGCCAGGAAGCGTTCACGGTGTCTTCCCGGGCGCTGATAATTGGCGTCTGTCTTGTGTCAAAGACGGATTGAGTGCGACATGACCATTCAAACAGCAGTCGCTTTCTAAAACATCAGATATGTATCGGATTCAGTACCACATACGAAAGTGAACCAGATCAGATTTGAAAATATTGGATTTGTGCCGTTCACACTGTCAGACCATGATCAGATTTGGGTCGCACAGGGTCAAAAAAGTCGGATTTGATGCGCTTTCGCCTGCAGTGTGAACGTAGCCATAGAGATCACAAGAAGAAGTTTAAGTTTTATCATTAGTCAAATTTATTCTCCTAAGGTTCCCATTACTGGATCTCCAGAAACATCGGTTTCATCTCAGAGGATGACTTTATGGAGTTCTGATAAGGAAAAAGAGCTAAAGCAAGGTCATTTATCTAAAGCAAGGTTATTTTTAAAAAGAAAACTTGGATGCCCCACATAGAGATACAGGAAAGACATTTAGAAATTCCAGTCTTCCTACACTTAAGTCATTCAACAGGTCACTGGGAAACTGAACAAAGTAAAAAAAAAGCAAATTAGAACTTCTAAGACCTAAACAATAAACCAGCTGTCTGAGCTTGCAAAGACCATATGCACATGACCAGTGTTGGGGAGTAACAGAATACATGCACCGCCGTTACGTATTTAAAATACAAAATATGAGTAACTGTATTCTGTTACAGTTACCGTTTAAAAAGGTGGTATTTAGAATACAGTTACTTTGTTGAAATAAATGGATTACACTGCGGTACTTTCCTGTTTCATATTGTGGCGGGTCAGGACTGTTTGGAATAATCTTTTATGGTTCTTATTCGTCCACACTTTTCTGTACATCCAAATTGTTTTTACCATTTTTTTCTCCATAAGCTCCTTCGTAATGATACCTTTTAACAAATTTTTACCGTTTGAACACTTGAGTTCCAGAGACTTGGACAACAATCTCAGCAAAAAAGTGGCAGACGAACATCATTGCAATGAAAATGTAAACCTGAATCTGTTAATTAAATGTTAACTTGTTATCTCTAAAAATACTGGTTAATATTTTTTAAATACCATATTTACATTTTCAAATGATATAAATCACATCTAAATATTCTCGGAATCATTTTCCCTTCATACATACAGCACTGTTACAGCAGTACATGACTAATATGATGAAATGCTTAAAGCAAGACCCTCCCAAAAAAGAAAAAAAAGAAAAAAAAAAGTTAAATTCCAATAATTAATAAAATACAAGTAAAATTTAACCTCAGTTGTATTATTTTTTATTTGCAATTCCCCCATCCAACCAAAAACTACATTTTTAAATGCTTATAATTACAGATTTAATCAGACAAGAAATTCTACAAGAAATATCCATTAATGGCACAAAGGTGTACAGAAAACACAGCAAGATATGCACAGGTCTTATATTTAGTCAGATCTGTTAAAGACATGAATGCAGAAGCACTGAGAGCATGAAAGTGAGCAGGATGTGATGCAGATCATGTGACTGTGCAGCTGATATGTCACAGCTTTAAGTCACTTCCACCACCTGCCTCAGCTCCTCTATTAGTGAAGCCAGCTCTTTCTCCAGGCTCATTATCAGACCTGAGGACACACAAGGACAGTGTTGTACTGTTACTCAAGAAATATGACATACATGTGAGGAGAAGAACTCACAACACACAGTGAGTACAGACACATAATATTTATGAGGTTTATTATCATTCCTCAGAGTGCGCCCAAATGCTACGTCTGCAGTTTGTCCAACGTTTGTTCATTCTGCGCTCCAGACGGGTTGAGCGCGTTTAAATTTTAATCGTGTTAATCGCGATGACCACATTAAAGCTGGCAGCCCTAATTTTGGGGGGAAATTACTTTGTCCATGTTTGGACTTCTGTGTTGTAAACGCGCAAATCAGTTCGTGCATGATTATATTGCTCCGCCCATCAAAAAGTCTGCACATGCGTGAATATATCGCCCATCGTCAATATTTGGATTGACGATTGTCAGTTGGAAAATGTTTACACATCGCCCAACCCTACCACCAGGCCCGTTCTCTTCACAGATAATCTTGCAAGTGTCACGTCTGTCACAGCATCTCAAACGCCATCATTTCGGTCACATTTGCTCATTGGGCATCTACTAACTACTACACCACTTCCCAAATCTTCATGTTTTTCTGTAGTT
>NW_005187574.1:1294016-1294899 GCF_000239375.1 Pundamilia nyererei | reverse complement strand
AAAGATCCTGTGATTTGGTTAAATTTCACTTGTAATGCTGATTTTATATTGACAACTACTGACTCTTCATATGACATCTAAATGGCATGACACTCTGCTGTTCGCTGGCTCAAACTTTACCTGTGTTGGCAGTGTTGCCGGCAATGAAGCTGATGACCAGTGGTAGCCGATTGAACTGCACAATCTGTTCAATCCAGAAACATTACATGTTATATAAAAAAAAAAAAGTTAAATAAACTAGATATACTTTACCAAACCTGAGTTGGTCAATCCATACTCATCCTGACCTTAGAACAAACTGAAATAATGACATTAAACTTGGGTAGAGGTCAGGGCTTGAAATTCATATCTAAAATTTTATCCCCTCCACTTCTGACATGCAGAAGAGCTGAAGACCATCATCAAAGCAACCTGACCTTATGCTTGTATGCCACACTGATGCAGTAATTTGGGGCAAAGGACCCTAAAACAGGTACTGTGTGTATAAATGAATATGCTGTTTGCTTTCATTATAGCAATAACTTAATATAATAATTTAACAATAGTGAAAAATAAAATAAAGGCTTGAAATATTTCACTTTCTGTGTAACAAATATAGAATATATGACATTTTTGGAGCTAGACTATGGTATGACAAATATACCAAACTACTGATTGGTGGAAAGAAGGGGTCTGACCTGGTAGGCGTTATAATAGCAGATGATGCTCTTGTTCTTAGAAAGGCCCAGTTTGCTGCCCTGATCAGTGGCCAGAGCAAACGTAGACAGGAAGCCAGGTCTCAAAGCATGAACTGGGGCATTGTCGTTGGCAACTGCAAGGATACAGCAACGATGTCAGGGATGTAGGGATAAAACACTCTCCACATAAGGAATGTCTGCTGACA
>NW_005187574.1:1291173-1292854 GCF_000239375.1 Pundamilia nyererei | reverse complement strand
TTATTACACTCTTAAATCCTGCTACTCATTCCTGCGTCTTTTGTGATCTTACAAAGCTTCAAACGACGCGTCGACTATTAAATCAGTCGTCGACGATTTTGATGGTCGACTAATCGTGGCAGCCCTATTTCAAATACTGCCCAAACCTGCATAATTCACTATATTTATGATGCAACTTATTTGCTTTTTTCTCCACTAAAGAGCAACTGGTTACATTTTTCTCTAAATTAATATATAACATTTCTTGGAAATTCAAATTTGAAAAGATTTGAAACATTAATATATTTAGTAAAATACAAAAATCCTTTTTTTTTAAAGAAAAAACATCTTATGCCAAACAAAGTAAGTCAAGTGTGCTCTCTGCTCTGATGTTCTGTGCAATAGTATGTGAGTCTGAGCGATTCACAGACTAACTGATAGCTCGTGGACTTCCCGCCTGGCTGACTTCCACCTTCAGGAGCAGCTACTCCTATCAGGGCCAATGTGGAAACTGGTTTTAGGCTCTATTCAAACACACTTTAATTCTACTACCAAGTTTCTCTTCTGTTACTTTTGCTCTCATGGATTTTACAGTTTTCCACACGACAGCAGTGAGACCAGCAATAACCAGCCATTCAGAATGTTTCTTACCTTTAATAACCGGGACACCATCCCTATCAGTGACGACAATAGCATGAAGACCTTCAATGCTGAAGGAGACAAACAACAAAACTTCCTCATTAAACACTGAATATCCTGATAGTGTCGACTGTAACATTGAAGATTTTGTTACTTTAATGATACGCACCTTTGCAACTGTTTGTAAAGATATCTCTTCAAATCCTGCAAATAATTTTACATAAAAAAAAAGGTTAGATAGTTGGTCAGAGCTAACAAACCATACTTCAACGTCCAGTAGAGGGAGCACGTTTGCTGTCCGCTCCACTCCAGGGACGGCCCAGCTGGCTGCAGTGAGCTCTGTTGTCAGATGGAGGCAGCGTACAACATGTGTTACAGCTAGTCTGTGTGACAGTGCTATTATAGTCGACACATCGCTGGTGTCGCACTGTGATTTTGATGTCAGCTGTGACACAATTTTTGCGGGGCATCAGCTGGTTATGACCTTTCAATATTTGTATCTTGGCGCTGAGGCCACTGCAGAGACACACAGATATACAGAGGGAGATTGAAAACTTGAGTCTGTGGGGAAAAAAAAAGCACACTTGACAAAGTCTTGACCACCTTATCTGGTGATACTGTCTGGGCGGCGACGCCTATCGTCTAGAATACTGCAGTGGCTTCCTGCACAGTACTGACTGGTATAAAAGAAGTTTCTGCGAACCATGGGTGCAGCAGTGAGCAAAGCGAGCATTACAGCGCGTACACTGCAGCCTGGTCACTCATGTGTCCGGTGACTTATCTGGACTTGGTGAAGCCAAGTATCCCAGAATTCTGTTTGTTCGAAACTTAGAAGCAGCAATAGCGGAGGAAAGTTGCTAGAAGTGTACGTAACGTTTGAGATGTTACCATTTCTGTGGAACAAAATTAACTCTTACAATATTTTCAGGATGTAGATGCGTAAACTTCAAATATTGCTCGATTTATCAGGACATCACCTATTTGCAAAAGTGCTCTGACATTTTTCCAAATGTCATTTTTGCTCTGACATTTTCGTCTGTCATTTCATTTTCGTCCTCACCAG
>NW_005187574.1:1286840-1289456 GCF_000239375.1 Pundamilia nyererei | reverse complement strand
CGTACACTTATGCTTTCCACCCAGCTCCGGAGGCAGCGCAACAAACCGAAATACACTCCGCAGTGGTCGCCTCGACATCATGATAAGAGCACATGAAGCCGCTTCATTAATCTCCGACACCCCCAAGAATAAAGAGATCAAAATAAAATAAACAAGTAAATAAGTGCTTACTTTTGAGAGCGCCTTTAATCTCGAACACTACTTCACGTGTCCCTTTTTTAATAGGAATTATCAGCAATACGTTTTTTCCTGCTTCTCCATTTTGGAGACGGGAACTCAAGAAGAATGACAGACGTCTCATACTTACATCGGCCATGGCAGCTATCGAGGTATCGAGACTGCTCGACGACTGCAGGGAGATGACTGTAATGATAGTTGTTCACACAGAGGACTCAGTACGTCGTCGAAACTTCACATTCTTTTATGTCAAATAAAGCACACAGCGGTTTCCCAGATAATATAAATGCGCGAGTTAACATCTCCTCATTAAACTAAAAACAAATAATAAAAATAACTAGACAGGCAAATTGGAAATACACATTAAAATCTCAAACGAAAGGACAAACCTTTGAACGACTTTAAAACAAAAACATAACCCTCGGGATCTGGAAAGGCAGATTAAAAAAACATAATCACGTGATTACTTCTTCTTCTTGAATTTTGGTGGCTGGCAAACCACAAAGTGGTGCATTAGCGCCACCAACTGGTATAGACATGAAAGGTGCTCAAAAATCACTTTCTTCTCTTTTTGTAGTACATTGATCACCTTTCACTTTACTGAGCTTGGATCGGTTGCCTTTTGCCTATTCTCTATTGGTGTTTTTTGTATATGATGTAAACTGCACATTACTCATAACAGAAAAACACCAGCAGATGGATATGTATTCATTATATGAATACATTATTCTGTTTTTATTATTCTGCCGTGTACAGTGTCCTTGAGTGTTCTGAAAGGCGCTTTCAAATAAAATGGATTATTATTATGTCTTCCTTCCATCGTTCCTTTCATGCTCCACCCACAGCTAACACCGCACCCAAAACTACGACTTCTACAACGTCTGACCCGATTGGAGGTGAACTGTCACTCTCCAGTAAGACGGAGGAGGGAAGAGACGGCGATCTGAGACCTGCCACTCCTCCTGTGCATCTACAGGAACCAGGGCCCAATCAAGTGGCACCGAGAGACCAGAGGGTGAGGAGAATCCCTACAGCACTTCATGGGGCTTCTTCTGAGGGGAAATCTTCTCCCGCCATTCAGCTACAACAGAACATGGAGGCGATGGACCTCATACAGGGGGAATCCACCCCCAAGAAGACCAACACAGCTTCAGTTGAACAACAGGTATGCACCCCGACGAGACATCCAAGCACAAAGAAAAAGCTCAGAGAGTGGAGACTGCACACAAAGGAAGCATCGATGATCATTGGAGACACCAATGTGGGCTTGATTCCTCCTTATGTTGCGGATGGAGTCCAAATTGACAGAATGGGGCCATGCAGAGATCCTTGTGGATAAAGCAGACAGTGACACATCGGTGGAGAAGCTGGTTCTCTCCTTCAGCCTGAATAACAGGTGTCAGAGGGATAAAAATGTACCAATAAGGGAGCTGAGAAGAACGCTGAGGTTGGCACAAGAAAAATTCCCCCAAGCTGACATTTATATTCCAGTGATTAACTTTTCTTCTGCCCTTCCCAAAACAGAACAAGACAAATTATTACACATAAACAATTTTATTGCAGGTTTAAAGGAGCACATGCCTGCTCTACCTGCTGATAAGTTCAGCACAGAATCGGACAATCTTCGCTGGACGGACAAGACTGCAGAGCACATGTTGGATCATTGGAATGATCATGTTAATGGAGCATCTCCTTGAAACCAATTTGAGTGACTGATTTTATGTACTTCTGTGCTTGAGGGAGGCTTCAGATGCCATTTTGTGAGAGTTTGACCCCAATATAACCCACTAGAGGGTGCTGTAACTCCATTTAAGGGAATTTTCCCCTCCTCTTTACTTTTCTCCTTGTTTCTTCATTTTTTATTTGTATAGGCCCTTTTATGGCCATCCCATTATAAACTCCTGGCCCTGAAGCCTTCCCTAACCTTAACCTCTTTTAACCCCATGCAGGGAACCTAAACCTAACCGCCTAGAGCCCTGATTGAACATTGGGCCCTAACTTCATCCCCTATCTTCCGGCCCTAAACTTAACCTCTGGGTTCTCTAAGCCCACTTTCAAACCCCTTTATTTGGGATAAGAGAGGACACTTCCCTCCTGGAGAGCAATCCGTGAGTGACGTGGGGGCCCGGGATGGGAACAGGTGTGGTCTGTGCAGCTCCCCCATCTAAACCCCCTAACCCTAACCATACCCCCTCCCCCATCCTAATTCTAATCTTACCCTGGGGGCCATAACCCAAAACCCTCATCCTAATGTTTACAGTAAATTACAATTGGACATGGATATTCTCTACATTACAAAAATTGATTGAAACCTCTTTTTATTGGATAAAAAATTCCCTCTGTGGGGGGAAACTCCCACTAGGTTTATATCTGGGACTCTCCACCATTTGACCTTAGAACTGAAGAAGCTTCTCGGATGAGAGGTGAAACGTCTTCAAG
>NW_005187574.1:1281966-1285426 GCF_000239375.1 Pundamilia nyererei | reverse complement strand
AATCATATCTGTTATTAACCTCTGTCTCTCTTCCACAGCATGTCTTTATCCTGTCTTCCTTCTCTCACCCCAACCAATCACAGCAGATGGCCCTGCCCCTCCCTAAGTTCTGCTGGAGGTTTCTTCCTGTTAAAAGGGAGTTTTTCCTTCCCACTGTCGCCAAAGTGCTGCTCATAATTGAATTGAAATACAAGAACACACACAGATGAATCGACAGAGACATGCACCCCCACCTGTACTAATACCTCCACATTCACACAAATCTAGGCTCAGCATATGGTTCTGGTATTCATAAAGTAGGTCTAATGTACACAGTTCAATGTTGTTATAATATGTGAACATACGTGTTGACATATGTGTGATCTGTGACCTTTGGAGTGCGCATGGCGCCTAGATGTCTGCCGTATATGGACAAGGGAGCCTTCCCTTCCAGAGGGCCACCTTAAGTACGAACAGATGTGGGAGCTGTGACATACAAATGGAGTCAAGAGTGTTGTTCTTCTTGTTGAGGATGGACATCAGCCAACTGCAAACATCTTCTTAAATTCAGTTGTGTAAATCCACAAAGAGGAGCAGGTCAGCTGATCGCAGCCTGCACACAAAGCAAACCCAGTGGAGCTTATTATGAGAAGTGACTGTGAGTTGCGATTCTTTTCTCTAAGCTGAGCCACTGTACAGAACTTATGGTTCCCTAACCTGCTGACTCCTACTGTAACCCCTGACTGAACTCATTTTACTGTTTATGTGTGGAGGCAAAGGCCCCTCTAAAATGCAGGCAACAGAAAATAATTATTTTAAAAAATGATCTTTTGCTGCATGTCTCCTACATAACAGATGACTGAGTACTTTCATTAGAATAAGAGTAATATTTGTACTATCGTCAATTTTACTTCATTATTATATTAATGTAGCACAAGGTTCAGTTACCCTTGTAACATATGGTTAGTAGATTGTCCTTCCTGAGAAGAAGGGACAATTGATATGCTGGACAAAGGATGTTGAATATGGAGCTGTCAGGCAGGAGGAGAAGAGGAAGGGCCCTAAAGGAGCAGGCAAAAAAAGAAGGATTTAGGGTTGCTTTCTGACCGACTGTGTGCTTGGCAGACTTCTGCAGCAGCTCCTGGAGTTTCTGGTACTTTGTGTTTTTCTTAATAGTTTGTTTTTTTCATGCTAAGCGGTCACTCTGTATTCACATACACTTGGGACCAGCTACTAGTGCTCTCCAAAACAAGCTGCTGTCCGGAGCCAGACTGGTCATCTAGCAGAAACTCAAGAGGAGACATTGCAGGTGCCGGGTGGAGGAAGAGTTAAAGCAACGAGAAGGACATGTAAACTCCATTTCACTGGGCATCATGGGGAACATGAGGTCTTTGGCTAATAAGATGGATAAATTCAGCTTTTTCAGTGTTCGGGTTGACGGACATGCCAAGATGAATGGTAAGAAAAAGACTGGAGGGATTGAAGTATTTGTTGAAGAAAGGTGGTGCAGTTCAATCCATGTTACCATGAAGGAACAGCTTCCCCCGCCTGACATTGAACAAACTAATCCATAAGGCTGGAACCATCACTGGTCAGAATTTGGAGGTGTTTGAGTCAGTGAGGGATAGGAGCTCACTAAACAGACTTCTTTCCATCATGGATAATCCATCTCACCTGCTCCACTCCATACTTCTGAGGCAGCAGAGCTACTTTTACCTTACACTGATTTGACCCTACTACCAAAAAGAATGCAGGAAATCATTCCTACTGTTCTATATCAAACTGCATAATAACTCTGTATACCCTCTGCAGCCCGAGACTTCGAGGACACCAGAACGCATGAGCATCGTGATCGTGTCGAACCTGAGCCACCAGCATCCTGTGAGCCCTGTACTGGCCAGGCCTTTGCTACGAGCCTCCTGCTCTGCTCTAACATATGGATGGATGGGAGTTAACTTTAAACTAGATTTTACTCCAATACACACATGGACAGCTGGAGACCCAATAGCTGAGTTGACATTCCTGTTATACTCCTTTGATATTCTCAACTTGGGGAACATGCATCGTTGGAGCATTGTAATGTAAATTCTCTGAGGAGGAATCACTGCCTGATAGCAAAATTTACATTACCAGGTCCCAAGCAGACTCACAGATGCAGAATGAACTTTAGAATGAACTCCAGACTTTTTACTGATCTAATTTAAGAAGAAATTTACACTAAATGAACAGACTGTGGCTTTTCAAGTGGTTTTAATATATCGTATTAAATTATTGTACTAAACAAATTAGGTACACCAGTTAAATTGCTTGTTAACACAAATGTCAATCACATGACAGCAACTCAATGCATTCAGACATGCAGACACGATCAAAGCAACCTGCTGACGTTCAAGCTGAGTTCAATCAGAATAAGGAATAAAATGGTTAAAGTGTCTCTGAAAGTGGTATGGATGATGGTGCCACACAGACTGGTCAAAGTATTTCAGAAACTACTGATCTACTGGGAGTTTTTCTCACATCTGTCTGTACGAATTACAGATAATGATCATAAAAAGAGAACATATTCTGAGTGGCAGTCCTGTGGGTGAAAATGACTTGTTGATGGTAGATGTCAGTGGAGAACAGCCACACTGCTGATATGGAAAACACAGCTTCCAAGATTCAGTTATCTGAGTGAAATTCTATTATTTTCTTTAGCGTTACCCATCAGCAGGTATTGGTCTGTATGTGATTAACCAATCTATAGATACACTTTGCTATCCAGGTTAGCTAATTCAATTCAAATTGTAATTTAAATTAGCTCAGTGATTGTTTTCCTTCTCTTTGTCCTGTTGTTCATTATTGTGCATCCTGTTGATCTCAGTCCTTCAGTGCAGGTTGGTCTTCCTTCCATCTTGTTTCTCCAGTGACAGCCATCATCTGCCTTTTCTTATCTGGGACTGAAAAAAAAATCAATATGAAACTAAAAAGACACAAAAATTTGAAACATTAAATGATAAGTTTATTCATTTTAAGATTACCTACAAATTTAGCTTGTTGGCTAACACTTTATACCCAACACTGTATAATAATGACAAACTATTAAGGGATTAAGCATTAGTACAGTATCAGTAAGTGCTTAATTCATTGTTTAAAAAACATTACTCCTCAGTATGTAATTTATAAATGTTTATGTTTAGGCTGTGTAAAATGCTCAGGAGACAATTCAGCACATAACAGCAGGGTGCAAGGTGCTAGCAGGCACGGCATAAATCGAATGCCATAACCAAGCAGCCAGCATAGTGTACAGGGACATCTGTGCTGAGTACGGTTTGCAAGTACCAAGGTCAAAATGAGACACGCCCCCTAGAGTGGTTTAAAATGACCGAGCTAATATCCTGTGGGACTTCCAGAGAGAGAGAGAGATAGATAGATAGATCAATCGATAGATAGATAGATAGATAGATAGATAGATAGATAGATAGATAGATAGATAGATAGA
>NW_005187574.1:1261073-1281944 GCF_000239375.1 Pundamilia nyererei | reverse complement strand
GATTTGTGGATATCCATGGTTTGATTTTTTTGCATGTGTGGAATGGATTGGTTATTACTGACATCTGGTGAGAATGTCATGTCAAAAGCAGAAATATGTTTAGAAATAGAAATATGTTTATTTTGAAAGTTGGTGACGTGCTTATTTAACCCACTGTATCAATGTACATCTAAATTGTTTGTTAATTACTTCTAAACAATACCATGAACAAGTTATAAACGATTCTAATCAAGAATCAACTTTTATATCTGTATTTATAAATTACGTACCAAGGAGCTTTTCAAAGGATAGACTTAGTACGTAATAATCTCTTACTTATGCTTAACAGCGTGTCAATATTATAAAATCTTACCACTTGTTTAAACTTTCCAGTATGTACAATCCTGTGGATTGTGTAGAGTCCTGTGTAAAAGACCATGTGATTCAGTAGCTTATTGAACCACTGTTAGCAGCAATACTCTGGAATAATAAGAGTATTCTTCATTTTTCAAAGGACCACATAGCGTCTTACATAACTTTCTTTTCATATGACTGTACGCTCTGGCAAACACTCCAGAAACACTTTCCCCCTCTGAACTCATGTTACGTTATGAATAGTTGTCTCCTTTTTAATATATATGCAGATACACCCTGCATCTCTACATGTATGGAACTTTCATAGTATTTTATAAATAGTCAATTAAGAGTATATATTCAAAGTGTGGTTTAATATATTTTGTCATAATTAAAACAACCATGACAAAAGGGGATAATCAACTTACCAACACTGACACTACACAAATGTCCACAAATAGTGAATACATTATGAACAAAACAGCAGTAGCAGTAAATTCTCCCAAACAGTGAGGCAACAACAGCAATATAACAGTAATTATCAGTGTTTGTTGGTTCTGTTAAATGGACCAATATGAAAAATTGAAAAGGAAACAACGGCTTTTCACCAGGTTTTGAAGCCTGGGTTGTGCAACTAAGACAGATTAGTCTGTCACTGGTACACTGCTTCGGGGGAATTTTGCAACCACAGTGCTTGAACCGTTTGAAAAACGTTCACTGGTAACTGGTTGTAATGCTCTTCTTTATGATGAGAGAGATATAGTTAAGGTATTCTCTAGTAATACTAGTAGTATCAGGATTGTTCCTTATTTTTTGTCTGGTATAAAAACCCTTTCTTGCATTTAACAGATCACTGTGCAATCGTCTCAAGGCTATTTAAATAACTTGGAGTTGAAGAAATGTTGAGTTCGTCAGTAATAAGGAAGTGGCCTAATGTTACACAAGCTATTACAACACTTCACACAATGCTGGTACCGCTTAAAGTACAAATCCTCCTTCAGAGCCAATTCCACTGAGCCGTGACCTAAGCCTTATAAATATTAATGTTCCCTCAACATGTTGAACCTTCTACGGCAATATCCCATTTTCAGAAAATGTTTGATTTTAATTATTTTAGTTGATGACAAAAACATTCCTTCATGTAAAACATCCAGTTTGGACAAACTCACCAGTTTCCACCTCAACATTTTGATCCACTCATCTGCCTCCACACCCGTCTTAGCGCAAAGGTAAAATGTTCGATCTGGAAACACGAGACTGTGGACACAGAGAGCAGAAGGATGAGTTTTACAACATCCTGTATTCTGACGTTTGTGACTGTGTACATGTGTGTGTGTGTGTTTGTGCATGTACATGTAAGAAAAAACATTCATCCATCTTCTTCTGTCTGTTGAGGGGTCCCATTCAACTGACTGACTCACTATCTTACAGTAAAAAAGACCTGTAGGGCCAGATTTACTACAATGGATGAACTAGGATGAAGTAAAAGACCAGGCACTTTATATAACTAATTCATTCACACAAGCACTTTTTCTAAGCTGTTAAGCGCTTACTATCTAGCATTCATACACCAAACTGGAAGAGGATTGAACCACCAACCTTCCAGTTGGTAGCTGACCTGCTCCACCACCTGAGCTACAGCCACACCAAATGTAAATACATTAATTCACAATGCAACCCAACAACAGCAGTGCAAGTCAGTGTAACGTTACAAACAAGCAGGCCTGCTGAAGGTATAAAAATGTGTAGCGATACAGTTGCAGCTTAAAACTTGTAACGTGCTTATTTTAAGTGTGATTGGTGCTGCTATTCTCCCCCTGAAGGGAGTATGTACTCAGCTGTGTCTGTTTGCAGGACTAGCATCCACAGTTTTCAAGATATGTTCAATTTTGTGTGGTGGTCGATACGAATAACAGTTCGAGCTGATTTAATTTTGGTGAAAAGTAAAAGTAAAGTCAAGTAAAAGTTAAGGTTCAGGGTTGTGCTCTATGAGTCTTGTAGTTTTTTTTTTGTTGTTGTTTGTTTATTTTTTGCTAGAGCTGGAGCAGCACAAGCCACATATTTGGATCTGGATTTTTAAAGTTACAGTGCATCATTATTGCAATCTGTGTAACTATCCAGCTTCAAAAGGTACACTGAAATGATCGCATTCCATTCAGCCACAGAAGTGTGTCTACTAAACAAATTAATGCAACAAATGTTTCAGGAAAATGGTCAAATTAATGGACCAAAGATGTGCTGTTGGCTTGCCCAATTATTTTTCCACAATGGCCTTTGTGGCAAACAAAATTTTGCAGGGGAAAACAGAGAGGTCTCACAGCTGCTGAGCACTTTGCAACAAATTTGTAATTTTTTTCATATCCATCATAAAATTTGGCTTGTAATGTTCAGGTTACTTTATTTGTCCCCATAGGCTGATTTGTTCTGCAGTCATGAGTCATCCATTCTCACATGCACACTGTCAGTACGACCATAACAGACAACAAATGAATCTTATGCATAACTTCAATCATTTTGATTTCAGGAAGCATTATCTTTCGACCCCATCACAATCCCAAACCGTGAAGCTCTCCTGTGTAATAGCTGGAGTAAAAGTTCCTGCATTGCATTCTGTGAGGCCTGCAGTCTATTCTCCTCTCAGCAATTCTTGTTGCCAGCATTCAGCCTCAGTGCTGTGCAATCTTAAGAGTTGTTAAAAACCTGTCTGGAAGTTCTCATTATATATACCACCTTGGGAGCGCTGTCTCCTCAAACTGGCCTATGTTTTCATTGGCCGCTGCAAAATCGCTCTCTCCCTGGGCCACTCTTACTTCCCCAACTTCAAATGCATCAAGTCCAATTTCAGTTACTAGAATTGCTACTGTTGTGATTTTTAGGGGAAAAAAGTTCTCAAATCCTATGATTTACTATGCAACAGCATCACAAACAGCAGACAACAGGAAACAACAGCGAACAAGCTGTTAATCGTGACAAAGAAGACAAGGAGATCGAGGTTTTAAATACACACAAGATAATGAAGGAAGGGGGAACAAACACCGCTGAAACTAATAATGGTGGATGAGAGAGACGAAGTATAACTAAAAACAAAACACAAGTGTCAAAAACCACCCCAAAAAACATGGGAAGTAACATAAACATGAAAATATCTGACCCAGAGATGGGAACCTAATAAAGAATGGGGACAGAAAAGGGAACTAAGGTTATCTGTAACTAAAAAAAAAAAGCTGAGGGGATAAAGAACAAAACAATAAGGAACCAATAAAAGGAGTGAAGGATTAACAGAAACTACAATTCAGTTCAATTCAGTTTTATTTGTGTAGTGCCAAATCACAACAACAGCTTCTTCAAGGAACTTTACATTCTAAGCGATTTGGCAATAGTGGGACAAAAAACTCCCTTTTAACAAGTGGAAACAGGTGGCAGAACCAGGCTCAGGGAGGGGCGGGGCCATCTGCTGTAACTGGTTGGGGTTGAGGGGACAAAGACAGAAATAAGACATGCAGTGGAAGAGAGCCGGAGATAAATAATAACTAATGATTAAATGCAGAGTGGTGTACAAACACATAGTGAGTAAGAAAGGTGAGTGAAGAAGAAACACTCAGTGCATCATGGGAATCCCCCAGCAGCCTAGACCTGGCCGGTCTTTAAGTCTGACGTTATTAGCCATGTCTAGGTCCAAACACTGCTTCAGGTCCCAAAGTCAAACGAACACTGCGGCATCACTGAGAGTTAAAAACTGTATAAATTCTTTCATCTGTAATAAAATGATCAGCGTTGCTGCTTTACCAGGTGTAACAAGTAAGTTTAACATCCAGGCATCCATGAAAACAGAATTTATTAAATTTAACAGAGTTAGAAGTTAGCAGGAAGTTAGCTCGCTAGCTTCCACCTAAACATGATATAGCATGTTCTGACTGAGAGATTTCTGAAAAATTAAAACGTACAGCTCTGCTATCACTTCCAACATAAATGAAGTGGGGGGCGACTGTGGCTCCGGGGATTGGGAAGCTCATCTGTAACCGGAAGGTTATTCAATCCCCCTGCTCTCTCTGTCCTGGTCATTGTGTCCTTGGGCAAGACACTTTACCCTACTGGCCAACACCAGCAGGCCCACTCTGCAGGAGTTTGTAGAGTGGTGTGACAGCTCCAAACTTGAACTGAACATGAGCAACACCAAAGAGATGGTGGTGACCTTCTCCAGTAAGCAGAGGGATCTGGCTGCTTCAGTCACCACCACCATCCAGGGGAAGCCAGTGGACGTAGTTGAGGAGTACAAATACCTGGGAACCATCTTTGACAACCTCCTGAAATTCTCTGCCAACACAGAGGAGATTCTTAGGAGGTGCCACCAACGGCTAGACCTCCTTAGGAAACTCAACTCCTTTGGAGTCAGCACAGCCATCATGATGACGTTTTACTATCCCTTCCTGGGAAGCCTCATGACCTTCTCCCCACTCTGCTTTTTAACTCCAGCCGATAAGACCATTTCCCACACCAGAAACATAAACTACACTCTTTTTATACTGCCGACACTTTACTCACTTTTACTCACTTACAGTTATTTATTCATCTTTCAGTCACTTTAATTTTAAAACTGTGCAGTTTTGAAACTGTGTATATAATGTATATTCTGTGTGTTTATTATCTCACTCTTACTGCCTGTTTACGCCCTGTCCTTATCTTTAAAACCATGCTGCTCTGTTGTATGTTAATTGCCCCTTGGGGATAAATAAAGTCTTTCTGATTCTGATTCTGAGATAATCCATACACAATACAAGGTTAGTCATTAATACATTGCTGCATGGGCTGGGCTGTAGTTACATCGTGTTGTTTTAAAAACTGAGCTTTAAAATCAATAGCAGTAATAAAAACCGAGAGAAGCCGACAGTGATTACTAACTGTTTTTAGGGGCTTGTTCGCATTAAATAGAACAAGATACAAAGCATTAAAACATGTTAAAAAAAAACAAAACCAACAGCCTTATTAAATGCAGAGTAGTTTGGACCCCAAAGCAGGGTTCACCACGTCATCACTTAACCTCCTAGGACCTGGCATCCACATATGTGGACATCACATTTTGGGTTGTCTAGACCAAAATACAAAATTTTGCTCTACAAGGGCCTGATATCCATTTATGAGGACATTGTACTGCCTCTCTTCTATCAAAATTTAAAGCAAATGTCATCTAATTTTTCTCTGAAACAAAAATCAGGTAAAAATTTCTTTTTACATTCATCTGATCCCAATCAGCCCAAATGGCAAAGAGAAATTAAAAATGCATGCCATGAAAGAGTTCTGGTCTTAGGAGGTTAACCTGTTAGCAGTCGGACGTACCGCCCACGGTACATTGGATGGTTTAGGGGACTAATTGGACTGCTAAGGGGTTAAAGACTGGATTTCAGCATAAATAAGGGAGGATTCAGGGTCAGAGTAAACAACTCCATTCACACGATCATGACATGCATATTGCTCATTATGTGGAGAAACTGTGCAAGGGAGGGCTGAAGATGGATGTTGACTCAAATGTATTGGTTTGCATGTAGACAGCTATGCAGACATAAAAAGATAACAAAACACCGAGAAAAGACCAGGACAGACTTGACACAAAAGGGTAGACACACATAATAAATACAAGAAATCAAAAGCTAGGAATATAAATAATGAAAAATCAGAGGCACTAGGAAAACAGAGCTCCAGATGAACTAATACAGAAAACTAATACAGCACAAGAACACAAGTCAACCTATCTTAATGATTTTAATCAAACCCAGGACTATGACACCATCCGCTGCAGGGTTTTTTGTTGTTTTTAGATCTACTGTCTCCCACTTGTCCAGTTTCTTGTTTTATTGCACACCATGCCAACATATGTTAAAATGTAGGCCAATAGAGTCTTTGGATATTGTTTATGCAAAAATATTATTTGATACTGTCAAACTATGTTGTATTTGGCATTTTTCACAGATTCAACTGAAAAAAACAGAAACACATGAGGTGTTGCTGTGACAAGCTTCAAATTCCTTGAAGGTCTTTGAGATTTAAAACTGGTTCTTTGTTGTCTTTTATGGACACTGGTTCACCCATTGACTTAGTTGAATTAGTTGCCTTTTGCTTGAGTGATTGATAGGTCCATGATAAGTGGTTAAACAAAAGAAGAAAAACACATTCACCTGAGAATGATCTGACTGAAAATGACTGAAATGGCAGCCAATGACAAACAAAAACATTGAAAGACCTCCAGAAAGCCTGGAGAACTACTCCTCAAAACCATTCAAAGAAATTACGAGCAAATCTGACTGCTTGGTAATAAAATATAAAGAAAATCATGGAAAACTGAAGCTATAATATTTGGCCCCAAACATCTCAGAAACACACTCTGCATCCAAACATGGATTTCAAAACTTTGGCGTCGTATACTTCTGTGAGAAGTCATTTTTAACTAGGATCCTCTTTATAACCTTATAATACCTATTTATAAACTGAGTGTTCTCAACTGTAGATGGACAGATTTAGGACTCTTGCCTGCTAAATATTCTTTAGAAGTTATTTTGACATTTTGCTAAAACACATTAGACCCCCCCCCCCCTTTTTTTTTTTTTTTTTAAATAACCATGCAATAGTTTTCACTGTCACAGGTACAATTTGTGCTTTCCATTTTGGCTCAGTATCTCTTAAATCAACTTTTTAACTTGTGGTGGCTCCGAGTGTTACTGAGCCTAGCCAGCAATTTCTACTTTGCCTTGTACCTTCCATACAGAGATTTCTCCATATTTTCCTAATGTTATATTTTTATTTTGGGTTCCAGATTTTAACCAAAGTTCAAAGCTTGTAAATCCTCCAAAATGATTATTAATTATGATTATTAATGACAATATCTGAATATGAGTGTGGGTTGTGACAAAAATTCAAGTTAATAATTTGGTAAAATTATACCAAATCAGGCTGAGAGGTAAGGCAGTGAGAGTTCATGTGTTGGCCACATCTACAAAACGCTGTGTTGTGTTTCAGTTAACTTTCCAATATCCACCTTAAAGTAAATGATCACTTTCTCTTTATTCTAGTTAGGCACGTTCCTCAAATCTGTTGTTGGGTCACTTACCAAAAACAGTTGACTTTATCCTGAGAGTAGTCAAACTGGACTGCAGAGCAGGACCTCAGATCTAAGGTTCGAATGGGCTCCTCACACTGCAACAGAAAAATGATTCTACATACTTACTGTGCACATAAACAGGTAAAAAACACCTTCCCTGACATAAATGTAGCAAAGCCTTATTTTTGTAGGACAATTTTTAACTGCAGCTGCTATTTATTTTTAGCTCTTCCAGTAAAAGTCTAGCTATGTCCTCTGGCACTCAATCCAGCTCCGGATTTTCTGTACATCGAAACAGCTTTCTATGTTACATTACATCAGTAATACAGGTTACTGTGTTTGTTTACTTTTTGGTACTGCTTTTTATGTTTTAATGTGTAAGTTCAATAAAGAAGATGTGTATACGCTCATCTGCCTGCATTGCTAGGTGTCGGGCAGATTGTGTATTCTTTATATCACTAATATTTTTTAGTTGTGTGCAGCTCAGTACTGAAATATCAATTCCTCCAGTACAAGATATTTGTGTTCTAGAATAGTCTCATATTAAAATATCAATATTTTAGTTACTTGGGGAAAATTGGACTTTATTATTACCAGGAACATGGTAGAAAGTACAGTAACTATATTTTTGGAATAGTATAAACAATTTGTAGGAACTACTTCTTCTTCCGCCTGTCATAGGGATATACGAAATGTGTCACAGCTCATTCAGTTGACAATATTGGCTGATCGTAAGCGGAGTCATGTAAACAGTGAAGATGCGTTTTGTGACACATGCAGCAAGGCCACAAACCTTGTCAAACAAAATAAAAATAAATCATAACACAGAATATGATGAGTTTATGATAGGACAAACTGAAGAGGAGAACAGGTTCTTCACTTCCATTCAGTTGTCTTAGATTTTAGCCAGGTAAGGTTCTAGAGTAGAGCATTTAAAGTGGATTTTGTCAAACCCATGTTCCGTGTTCGGCGTGTTTAGTTTTGCTTCCCGTGTGGCGTCATGTTCATTTGTGTCAGCTGTGTTCCCCGTGTGTTTCTACTTATTTCGTTACCCATATATGTATGTAAGTCTCCTTCTGTTCATGTCATCATCTGTTAACCTTCCCTTATCTCACGTGTTCATGTATTTCCTAGTGTTCCTGGTTTTCATGTATTTAGTTTTACCAGTTTAGGTTTTTGTGACTAGTTTAGTTTTCGGCCACACTTCTTGTTATAATCTATTTCCGTTTCCATATTTCGTTTGTCTGCAATTGGGTCCACTGATCTCCACTCCACACGGTCTGCCATCGCAGATTGTGACAAACTGTGCATGTAGCCGTCTCCAATTCATGGTAGTCTCTGGCTCCCGCTGATAATGACTTCAGCTGGGCATGAGTAAGAGGCCAGTAGTTTTTCACTGGTGGTTTGTGAGAAACAAATTGTGGATAAACCTCTGGTCTTTCACTATTAACTGAAGGGAGACCAGTGTGCGAAGTAAGTTGGTGCTGGCGCTGCTTTCACTACACAGCAGGCATTAGCAAGTAAAAGAGTTTCTGTGATTTATCATTCTAACAGACAAATTTCCTCTTGCTAACCATCTTGGCCAACATTTGTAATGTAGAAAAGGTGGAGTGTGGAAAAATTGTTGTCTTTATTTCATAAGGATGGCAACTCTGACCAGTCAACAAAAAAAAGTATTAAAAAAACAGACAAGTTGACCAGGTGCAGGCTCAGACACCACTTTCTGTTAAACATCTATGAGAAATCACTTGGTTGACTCAATAACCAGCCGTTTTACCAACACTCCACCTTCATATTTTGAATTCCCCCTATGAATACGTCTGTGAAAGTTCTCAGTCACTCAGGTCATTGTAGTCTGAGGAGCTCGGAAAGAAACTGCTCAAGCCTTTTTTTCCAGATGATTTTTATGTTATTAACATATTTTAATGTATTTCTTATCAATATATAGGTCCATGCTTCTGAATAATTAACTTTTTTTCCCCAGAGATATGGGGTCCTCCTGTAGGCCCACCACCCACAGGTGGCATCGTAGGGGTTGGGTGCAATGTGTGGTGGGTGGTGGGAACTGGGACATGAAACATGACCTCTCTGAAAGAGGTGACGTTTAGTTAAGAGAAGTGGCCTGAGATAGTGCGTGAGGTTGAGAGGTGGTGATATAGTCATGCACAACTCAATGCACAGCTTGGACTCTGGAACCAGTCTTCTGGGGAGGGATTGGACTCTGTTCCACTCTGGAGTTGCCCTTGGTGTAAGGCAGTGGGCTGGGGTGGATATCTGGGCGTCCCCTGTGGCTTGCTGCCCTTACATTGGAGTTTTTCTGGTCGACAAGAGGGTTTGTTCCATGCGCGTTTCGGTTGGGGAAGGGGTCGTGACTGTCGTCTATGAGTACCCGGCCTTCTTAGAGGTATTGGGTGAGGTGCTTGAGGATACGCCACCGGAGACTCTATCATCCTTTAAACTGGAGGCTGTGTGTGCTTAATGTTGTCAAGCTTGTTATTCACAGGCTGCTCCTAAATACGTTTATAATAAATTATTTGTTTTTGTGGCAAATGTAGGTGAAACGCTCGTGTTTCCATGGTAAGAATAGAGCCATGCCTTAAACCAAGCAGCAAAGCAAAGAATTTGTGTCAAGAATCTTTTATAATCAAATATTTTAAATGCTCGGTAAGTTTTTGCAACACTAGCCCATAGTGTGTGTGCCCACATTAAATGGAGACAGGCTGACAATGTACACACTCTAGGCTACCCTACGAGGGCCCCACAGTGGTGGGGCCACACATGCCCCATTCTTCACACCACTAAGGCCCAAAAGGCCCAAGCTCCACAGATCAGGGTGGTGCACAGGATGAGTGGGGAGTAGGGTCATGACATGAGAGTCATGCATCGTCAAAGACTTGGAGGAAGGTCATGTAGGACTAATGTCTAACATTGTAGTGATTATTAGTTATGTTAGTAACCTGCTCATTCACACTCAAGTTCTTCAAAATGATTCCTGATTGTGCCTACTCTTAGGTGCCCGAGTTTCAAGAGGCTTGCCTGGCCTGAGGGCTGATATCAGAGCGGGCAGGAGTGAAACTAGAAAGAGGACACATGTTTTCATGTCAGGATTTTTTGCTGGAGGGTGATCTTCCTTGAATGGACCTTCAAAGGTTGTAATTTCACAGAGTCACTGTATAGCGGAAAGAAGCTGAAGAGTTTTGACAAATGGAAATGAGAGACCAGATTGTCGAGCAGTCAGTATGGCTGCAAAACCAAGCTGAGGTCTGCTGTTGGTCTGCCCTTGGCTTCTGAGTATAATGAGACAGTAGCGATGGATCTACATAAAAAAGGAACGAAGATGTGACTGGCACACTGCGCTAGACTGGGCACTTATGGCTAAAAACAGTATGCTTAATCTACATGGTTATAGTCCACATCAACTTGTGTTTGGCCAAAACCCCAACCTCCCTTCTGTGTTGATGGAAAAACCACCTGCCTTAGAGGGCACAACTGTAAGTGCAGGAGTAGCTGAACATTTATCAGCATTACATGCTTCCAGGAAAGCATTTACTGAGGCAGAGTATTCAGAAAGGATCAGGAGGGCACTACGCAAGCAACTTAGGCCAACAGATGACAAATATAAGGCAGGAGATACAGTATACTACAAATGAGTCGACTGTACAGAGTGGAAGGGTCCAGGTGTAATTATTGGGCAGGATGGAGCTGTTGTATTGGTAAGACATGGTGGGACTCTTGTAAGAGTACAGCAGTCAAGGTTGGGTAAAGTGGATACACAGAGTGGAGATAAACAAATACTGCAGAGTACTACTGATGCTGACACTGACAACAAAGACTCAGTTGAAAATGATGAGACAGAAGCACCCGATGGTGAACAGAGTAAGGAAGAAGACATCACTAGTGACAGAGAAACTAACACTACAGTAACATGTCTGTGACACAGCCTTCTACATACACTGATCCTGTCTCCTCTGCAGATGTAAAGTTAAGAGCAGGACAGCTGATCACGTCACTTGATCACTTACTAGCACAGACGACAGCGTTCAACATACAGCCAGAGTATTAGGCAGAGCAGGGAAAGCCAAAGGGCAATACAAAAACGGGTATAATGTGCAATATCTTGAGCTTGATGGTAGTTAAGGTGAAAAGAAAGCTGTAGACATGTCACTTGTTGATGGTCTTTGCACTGAACCTGAAACCAGAGATGCAGATGTACTCATAACAAAAACATCTCCTTTGATTCTGCTAAGCAGCAGGAGATTGAGAGCTGGCAAAGTAATGGTGTGTTTGATGAAGTGAAAGACCTGGATCAAAAATGTGTGTCTACTAGATGGGTCTGTACACTCAAAGAAACTACTAATGGTGTTGTCCCAAAGGCCCGACTTGTGGCATGCGGGTTTGAAGAAGTTAATACTCAGGAACTACAAAAAGACTGTCCAACATGTGCATCTGAGTCCCTCAGACTGGTGCTAGCTGTGATATGTCAAAACAAGTGGAAAGTGAATTCAATGGACATTAAATCTGCCTTTTTGCAGGGAATGGAGCTGTCAAGAGACATTTATCTTTGCCCCCATCTAAGGCTGACAAGGACAATGTTCTATGGAAATTTAAAAGGTGTGTATATGGACTTGCAGATGCTTCACTTCATTGGTACAATAAGGTCAAAGACATTATGCTCAGCACTGGTGGTAAAATATCACAGGTTGATCCCGAAGTGTTTTATTGGCAAAAGGAACAATCTGAGATTACAGGAGTGCTTGCATGTCATGTTGATCATTTCCTTTGGGCTAGTTCAAGTCACTTTGCAACTCATATCATTCCTGTACTGAAATCTACCTTCCTATTGGGGCGTGAAGAACATGACAGCTTCTTTTTAATGTTGGTATGGACATTTGTACAGTTAATGACATAACGTAACCAACTTTACATTGACAACATACAACCGGTTCAGTTACAAGCAGCACAGGCTAAATCAATCAATCAATCAAGGCTTTATTCGCCACATGCAGGTTGCCCTGCAGTGAAATGGGACCCCTCCCCCGACCTTACACACACAACGCAGACATCACATGGGGATAAAGGTCGGTAGCGTTACAGAAAAACACTGAAATATACACTACAATGGGAAAGTACAAGAGGAAAAAAAGAGACCTCTACTCATGCTGGGCTCCTGGGAGGACAGTATGAGAACAGGATACAAAAAAAACTCCTCTGCACATTATGATGGTGGTTTTTCTTTAGTGCGAACAACTCATGGGAACTTCAAAGCTGTTCTTAACAGTCCAACACTGGTCTCTCAATCTCCCGTTGGAGAGCCGCGAGCTTCTCCATGATGTTATCAAACTTGCGCTCCGTGGTCTTGTCATTCGCTCAGAGGTTATTCTGAGTATTCACAGCATCCGTAAGCTTCTCCAAGATCTTATCCATGCTGCACTCAGTGAGCCCATTCTGAGAAGTCGCGCCTCGTCCCATCGTTTCAATCCCAGCGGACAGTCTTGTGGGGGTTTGAACAGCTGGTTCGGCTTTCTTAATTCTCCAATAAGTCAGCTCCGATCAGGTCCGATCAGCAAGAACCCTGTTATCATGGTTTCGAATAGGTAGATATCTTCAGCGTCCTCGATCGACAGTCCCGCCAGGCACACGATCCTCCATTTCTGCCACCCGTCCATCGTGTATCCGGCAGGGAAAGTACCTCCAGGACACTCGGGCTCTCCCGAGCCCAGACTTATCGTTGAGAAAAGGGTGTCAATAGCATTCAGAGACTAGTTGATCAAATCCATAATTCTCTTTTAGGTTTTAGAGAACGACAGTTAGAGACTGTTCCAGGGAAAAGTAAAAACACGAGACAAGACAAGGGCACAAGAAGCTAAGCAGGGAAGATAAAGGAGAAGAGAGGAGAAAAGTGTGACCGCCTTCGCCGAGAGCCAAACGAGAAGAGGGAGAGGGAGGCTTCTTTAAGCGAAACAGAACGGGAGCAACTCAGGTCAAAAATAGGACAGATTTTGTGGGTTACCAAACAAACGAGGCCAGATGTGATGTTTGACACATGCAGCCTGGCATCTAATATTAAAGATGTAACTGTGCAGTCCATTCAAGTGAACAAAGGTTTCTGTAAACCTAAGGCAGAGAAAGTTGTTTTCAGTGATGCTTCTTTTGGTAACCTTCCTGATGGCTGTACTCAAGGAGGGGCATTAATCGTCCTTATGGGTAAAGGGGGAAAGTTTTGTCCTCTCTTTTGGCAGGCTAAGAAAATCAGGTGTGTGGTCAGACGTACACTGGCAGGAGAAACTCTTGCCATGTCAGATGGAATAGACAGTGCAGTCTTCCTGGCAGCACATTTTTCTGAGCTTACAACTGGTAACACTGGTCTGAATGCTGTTCTGTTGATCCGTGTGACTGACAATCATTCCTTGTTTGATGCACTCAAGTCCACTAAGCAGTTTACAGAGAAGAGACTGAGGCTAGAAATGAGCAGCACTAAAGAGCTCATACAAGCCAACAAAATCAGACAAACCCGTCTGAATTTGTTGGTTTGTTGGTCAGATTCCAAATCTCAACTTGCTGATTGTCTGACAAAAAAGGGAGTTTCACCTTTAATCCTTCTACAAGCACTAGACTCTGGATACTGTGATCCTTTGTTTTTTTGCATTAAAATGCAAAAAATTTTAACAGTGCATTAAAATGCACTGTTATTTATTTTGTGTAGTTATATTTATTATATAACTTATTATTTATTTATTAGTTATTTATTATTATATTTATTAGTTATATTTATATTTATATTGTGTAGTCAGTTAAAGTGAAGCACATCTGAATTTCTTGAATGTTCATGTTGACAAGTTGTTGTTTTTTGTATAGATAGATAGATAGATAGATAGATAGATAGATAGATAGATAGATAGATAGATAGATAGATAGATAGATAGATAGATACACATATGTTTTAAACCTGTATGTTTATATCTTTATTTTACAAGAAAGAGAGAGATTGTTAACTTGTTGTTTTCTGTTATATCGCGAGAGTGCGGTAGCCTGCGGTGAATTGTGGTTTGTGTGCGTGTGCGGGAAAATGTGGTGTGGAAATGAAAAGCTTGTGTTGAGGCTACAACGTCGTGTCTTTTGAGTTTACACCAGAACCAGTTTGGAATCAGTGAGAAGATACACCAATAAGATGTACATCTTTGGACTATAAGAGGAAACATAAGCTTTCTGAAAGATGGCAGTGCTAGCCACTGCACCACTGAGCTGAGCAGACTTACCATTTTGTCTTTGAAGTATTTAAGTTCATATCTGTTGAGCGTGAACCACCTTTGCTTCCAGTTCTGCAGAAAAGATTGACAGCATATATAAAATCAAAATCAAATCAATTACTTCAATGTTACTTCATGTCAAACTCTGAAGCCATGTTTCTGAATTATTCTTGTTTCACACAGTTACATAAGATTTCTGTCTGCAACGAAACACAAACAGATTTCCTAAGTATTTGTGATGAGAATCAGTTAAGTAACTGTTCTTGCATGTCAACTGCTGTTACCTTCACAATTGCCCCTTGCTTCACCAGGAAGCCTTCCTTTGTCCCCAGCTGAAAAAATAGAAAATACATTTTGAATTTTAAACATTTCAAGAATAACTGTGGTTTATTCCAGTTTAAGCTGCATACTGTGAATAAGTCTTGGCTATATAATCTTTAAGTTAAAATAACTTGTGTGAATACCCATTACGAATAATGCAACATATTTAGATTTTATTTAGAGTAATGTGACGTACAATACAGAGTAATAGGTCACCTAGAAAATAAAAAAGGTTTATCACACCAAAAGTTGCTGTAGTCAGATAATCATTGTCCGTACATAAAGACTGAGGGAGAAATCTGAACTTATTGCAGTTGTTGCTAGTTGAATCCAAACGTGCTTATCACAACTGCAAAGCCTGATCATTTGAGCACAAAAAAGTCTCCATAATAAAAAAAGACTTTACGAATTGTTTAGGCATCATCAGAGCACACTACTTAATATTTAAACATGTGAGAGCTGCGAGCTTGTATTTATGACGAAAAAGAGCCCTTCCCACGAAATTCGTCAGATGTTGCTCACATGAGACTACATGGGTGTTTGCAATGGTTGTCGTACCGAAGGTGCATTTGCTACCAGATCATTTTCTGTGCGTCCTGTCTGTATGGCAGTGTGAACTCGCACAGATTCATAAATAGATGGCTCCTCCACACGCCATGGATACGGACTCTTCAAAACAATGAGGGTTCCTGGTTAAGAGACAAAGGTTGGTTATATGCCCGGCAAGCCGACTTTAAAACACGGAAGAAATAAAGATGGACGTACATTCCTGTTTGTCAGTATACTTCTTGGGTGTGTTTTAATGCAGTCTTTATGTGTGCATCATAGCTAGCATTACGTTTTTTGATGAAGATCATGGTCTGCATACCTGTGTCGCTGCCCAGCAGAGGTTGGTTAGCAAAGTGGTTGACAAAGTCTTGAAGGGTTGGAAACTCATTAAAACCAAACACATAGCCATTGCTATTTCGTGTCACCTGAAAATGCTTCACTGAATCCTTTGCCCTATGTCAAATGACAAACAGCATAAATGTTTCACTTTAAAAGTCATTCACAAGTAGAAGTACACTAACCACAGACCTGCAGATATTTAGCTTCAAAATTTAGTAAGTACGTGTTTCCTTTCTTCATCATTGTTAAGATTCACATACTTGCTTTTAACAAAGTGTTTCTAGGTGCTTCACTATCACCTCTCTGTCTTTCTCCCCACACACATGTGTGTGTATTTATATCCTTGTGGGGACATCTCATTGACATAATGCTTTCCTTAGCCGCTTACCCTAACCCTAACCATCAAAAATGAATGCCTAACCCTGACCCTTACTCTAAATCTAACCATAACCTAATTGTAACCCTGACACTAAAACCACATTTTGAGTCTCAGAAATGCCTTCAAACTCGTGGGGACCTGGATTTTGGTCTCCATGGGGGCTGTTTGTCCCCACAAGTACAGTAAACTACCAATTTTTGGTCCCTATGAAGATGTTAATACCCGTCCACACACACGCTTTGTGTGACTAATACTAGAATACTTGGTGAAAACTGCAATGAAAAACTTAAACCTTTAACCTCGACATTAAGGGGATCTGGTGACTCTGTTATTACTAAACACACCAGTGAGAAACCAAACTGTGCAAGACAAGACATGGGGAGCAAGGCGAATTTAACTAAAAGTAAAAATTAAAGCTATAATCAGGTAAGATAACTCTGCATCTGTTGTGACATCATTGTTTTGTCACTGTTACGGTTCCAAATCCATGGTGCACTTCCCTCGTTCACTCACCTAACGGACAGGGCGAAGCAGTCTGATCCCTCATTACTGTTTCTCAGGAGGTAACTTCCATCCGTCCCATTGGACAAGAGAAGGGCCTCTGCAGCATGGCGAGACAGGTCATAGTGGTACCACCTTCAAGGCAATAGTAATATGATTTTTTTTATTTTTAAAATCTAATAAAACCATTGTTAGATAAATGATATGAAAGGTCTAATTTTTATCTACATTTTGACACACGGCCCATCTTTTAGCTACAGTTCATTCTGTGTCAAATCGATTTCTAATATTTCAACAGAAACAACAGCAGTCTTTATACAACAGCATGGACAAATCACAGTAATCATCTGAGCTTGTGCTCAATTTACAAAGACTTGGAAAAACTTATTTGGCACCTAAAGCTGCTTGCTCAGTGTGACATGCTGAAACTTTTACATACAACACTGTACAGCAATGTTATTTCTCCCTTTCACAACCATAAGCGACATTGGTGAGTGTTAAAATGTGACGATTTTGGACAACGACTTTAACAGAGAGTGAAGCTGGAATTAATCCTGGTCTAAAAAATGCAGATTTAGATAATCTGCCGTGGGCTTCATCTAATGTTTTTCCTGAAGACCAGGTCTGAATGAAAATGCTGACTTTTATAAGGAAAGTGTACTTCTGGGACTTCTGTCTCATATGCAGAACCTGTATGCTTTTTACACTGTTGTGCAAAATTACGTGAAAGAACAGGCTTATGTTATGATTCAAGGTTATCTCTGCAGTACTGTGAACCTCAGACTGTATGGAAATATAAAGGGAACTGGTAAAAGGATGTGAAAGTTCTTAATTTGCATTAAAAGTTGCTGGGACTGTTTAAAAATATCACTGAAGGCAACAGCTCAAGAAAAACCGCTAGATTCAAAAGGTTCTGATCATATTTTAAAACCAGCTGCAGAATTGTCCGTTTAAATTCCACACTGAACATTACGTTTTTCTATTTCTTGTTTGCAGAGTGGCAGTCCTGAGTTTAAATGCACCATCTGGCCGGAGCCTTTCTGTGTGGAGTTTGCATGTTCTCTCTGGGTACTCTGGCTTCCTCCCACAGTCTAAAGATGTGTGATAGTGTGGTTAAATGTTAAAGGGCGTTTAAGTGAATGTCTGTTTCTCTATGGTAGCCATCTGCCTCCCTGACAAGGATAAGTGGAAGAGAATGGATGGATGGATGGATGTTTGCAGCGTTATTGAGGTATCATATACGACTGTTCCAGAAACTCCGTGCTGACTTTATTCAGTGCATTTATAGTAAGACCTCGTTTGTCAGAGCAGTCTGTGGATACATCCTGAGGATTGTGGATTTGGAATTTGTTGCGTTTACAGAAAGCTTCTCTAACAATTCGTGAAATATATAAGCACACTAAAAGTTCAGTCACCATGTGTGCAGCATCCTGTGGTTTAACATTATATTTTCCTTCCTCAAAAAAAACAAAGTATCAACAACGTTAGAACATACCATCGGTATGATAGAGTCACAAGTTATTAGGCCAGTATGACCGTAACCGTTAAATACCAGCTGCGTGTTTTCGGAGTTGAGTCTCGGCGCAGTTTTGTTCTGTGCGGCTTTAAATCGAAGCGATTTTGTCGGCACCCGACTTCCGTAAATCAAACAAACAAACAAACAAACAAACAAACAAACAAACAAACAAACAAACAAACAAACAAACAAACAAACTGCTTTAAGGAGCGGAACGGGCAGTCCTCGACATCTCTGAAACGCGCCATGGCGCTTCTTTTGGAATTGCAAATATTGTCCTGAGTGGGTCTGATATGTGCAGGAGGGACCAGAACACAACAGAAAACTCCACAAAACATTACACGGAGAGAATTTATAGCTGAGCAAGTGTTAATAGGCTGCACAGTGAGTCGGTACTGGAACTTGCTTTCGGCATGTTACAACTGACAATATTCCCCTCGTGCAAAGTAAATTAGAAGTGTACACATAACTTACGTAACAACCTGTTAACACGGAACTCAGCTGTTTAATTTTTGCTTTTAGAAAACGTTATATGATAATCATTTATGTTAGTAAGTTACAATTCTTGTAGATTTCAGTTTCACACTGTTTCACAAAACACTGATTTAAGAAGCACATCCTGTCATTCCTAACAAAATACACAGCACAAGACAGAGACGATGAAACATGTCACAATATATGGTCTAAAGATAAACGAGTTAGCTCTTTGTAAAAGGACTTTACCGTGTAACAACAGTGGTATAAAGCTATGGTCTTGCTTTTTATCCTGCTCATCAAATTGGTGCGCGCTGGTGAAGAATCGCGTAAAGTATCGCTTTTAGCAGTTTAATGTTTTCCAACAGGTGAAAGGTGTTTATAATTCCTAACCTGGCCTTACCCAAGACTCGCTAACTCGTCACTCAAGTCCTCGAAAGATGCATCACTGAAAGAACTCATCTCTCCAGCAGATTTCAGTTAACCTTAGTTCGGTGTTGGTCTAACTAGTGGAGCGGCCAAATAGAGAAGTAAAAACTGCTCAGCTCAGTCACGCCTACAGGAAATACACACGCTCACCAACCGCTGAATTAGGCACACGAGATACTCCTCAGGGATATTGGTCTATATCGACACCGTGCAGCTGCCGCAGATTTGTCACCTGCACATCCAAGATGGAATCTGCTGTTCCACCCACATCCCAAAAGTGCGTTAATGGTTTGAGGTCTGGCGATTGTGGAACCCCCATTTGCGTTTAGTGAACTCACTGCCTTGTTCAAGAAAGCAGTTTGAGATAGTCTGAAGAACACTTAACTATACAGCATCTAACACTTTACGAGATAATTATAATATAAATTGGGAAGCTGAAACACTTAAATACTTGGGAATAATTCTAACTAAGAATATTTCTAATCTATCACAAGTAAAGTATGGTCCCATAAAATTTGATTTAGATAGGTGGAATCTGGTGCCTTTCTTAAATTTAAATTCAAGGATATTAGCAGTGAAAATGAACGTACTCCCAAGACTCCTCTATTTATTTAGAACTTTGCCTGTTGAAGTAAGTCAAACACAGTTTGGGGAATGGGACAAATGGATTTCGCGCTTTATTTGGCATGGGAAAAAACCAAGAATTAAATTTAGATCTTTACAGTTAAGCAAGGCAAAAAGGGGGGGCAACGCTCGCATGCTTACAATACTACTATTATGCATCTCAGGTCATCCCCCTGCTGCAATGGTGTAACCCGAATTTGAAAGCTAAGTGGAAATCCATAGAATTCAATACAACCCCTAAATTCCAACTACGAGCCTCAATTGCGGATAAAAAAATTGGCAGACCGTTTAGAAGATAAAGGACCATGGATTAGCCACACTTTAAAAATATGGAATAACGTGACTAAATATGTGGTAGTGAACGAATACTAAAAGTATTTAGATGGTGTGCTTATGACACAGATTTTAAACCAAATGAAAGTGATAATAGATTTCAGTCCTGGATAGAGAGTGGACTAACAACATTCCATTCCTTCACACATAAAGGGACACTGCAGAGTTTCCAGTCTTTACAAATAAGAAATGGCTGAAGACAAGGAGATTTCTTCAGGTTTCTTCAAATGAGGGATTACTTTAATAAACACTGCAATATCCCAAACCCAAATATGGTTGAGTCAGAAATTTTTAAGATAGTTAAATTAGCATATGATAGTTCTCTGGGAAAGGCAATCTCCAAACTATATGATGTGCTCCTTCAAGCAAGGAAGGACTACTCAAAATGTTAAGATTAAATGGGAATTGGAATCGGGGATGGGTATAACAAATGAGAACTGGGAGAGGATTTGTAATTTTCATTGGTACTCAACAAGTTCTTTATCTTGGAGAGACCACTGTTGGAAGAACATTATTAGATTTTTCAAAACCCCTCATCAAACTAAATATAAAAATGGGACAGCAGAATGCTGGAGATGTGGATCAGAAGAGGCACATCATTATCATATCTTGGGACTGCCCTAACTTAAAAAATTACTGGCTGGGAATCCATAAAACTTTGTGTGAGGTTTTTAAGATAAAATTTGACATCAATTTTGTAAATTTGTACTTGGGCTTGGTTGCTGGCTCGGTCCGG